>NW_015176058.1:20207-20370 GCF_001447785.1 Gekko japonicus | reverse complement strand
CTAGGCCCAGTTGCCCAAAGATATCCATCCATCCATTCATTTTTATTGCTCATAGACCCATAAATCATAAGCAAATAGGATATAATACAAAATACAACATATATACATACAGTACATTACAATTACAGTTACAATTTCACAAAATTAAGCAAGTTGGTTACCT
>NW_015176058.1:14553-19343 GCF_001447785.1 Gekko japonicus | reverse complement strand
TGAAGCAGGGGGGGGGGCTTCGTCATGTGCCCCGCCCCCCGTACCTCACCCGGGGGAACTGCGATCCCCCGCGTTCCCCCCCCCAAAATGACCTCTGCATACAATTTTACTTGAGGTCAAATGCTAAAGTCTCACTCCCCTGTCCTAGAAGGAAGAGTTTGCTAGGGTATGCTTTTATTTGTTGAATCTTTTGGGTCTACATTACATGTTTTTGGTTTCCTATAAACAGGAAGATATAAGTATATGTGCATATATATTTTCCCCAATGCATTATGTGCAATACATTAGTTTACTGTCAAGCACATGCTGCTAGCAACATATGCTGCCATCAGATTAAATTCTTTTGTTTTCAATTACAGCTCTGTTCTAGGGTCAGTAGCATGACACCAGTATCAGATTTAGTTTAGCCTTTAGTTTGTATGCCTTATATTTTATTCATGTGTTTAATAGTTTTGCTATCTATATGTTCTTTGTACAGATGCAGTTCCAGTACCACCATAGTGCACTTTTGAATTACCGTGTCTTTCAAAAATGATAAATTCTGGGGTAGTATGAGATTTTTGAGAAAGCAAAACATAACTATCGTATAAATCTTAGCACGCCCTCAGCCATAGAGAGACTGTAGATATAAATGCTTGTCCTCCCAAATGACACCTAACCTGAATCTAATCTGAATTGCTTAATAGTTTATCCTGGGATTCTTGCAGCTCAGAAATTAACCAATCTCATAATAAAAAACTTCTGGATCCAGGGGCAGAGAAAATGGTGGGCTTGGAAAGTGTTAAGGCTCCTGTGTCACTTTTCTGATCTAAAGCATTCTCCATTCTTCCGGTTTGGAGCCAGTTTGGTGTAGTGGTTAAGTGTGCGGGAGAACCGGGTTTGATTCCCCACTCCTCCACCCACAGCTGCTGGATGACCTTGGGCAAGCCATAGTTCTGTCAGAGGTGTTCTTGAAAAGAGCAGTTTCTGTCAGAGCTCTCTCAGCCCCACCTACCTCACATGGTGTCAGTTGTGGGGTGGGGAAGGGAAAGGAGTTTGTAAGCCGCTCTGAGACTCTAAGTGAAGGGCAGGGTACAAATCCTCCTCCCTGCTCCCCCTCCTCCTCCTCTTCTTCTTCTTCTTCCTGAAGCAATTTTTTAAAGGAATCAGTATATATTTACACATTACATAATGCTTCATTTGCCCCTTCAACAAGGAAAAACAGAGCAGTAAACCTCAACACAAGGAATAAATAAATTAAGCAAATGGAGGAGAAGAACTGCAGGAGAATCCAAAAGGTTGAGAATGTCTAAAAACAGACTTTTAAACCCCTTCATTGTGATGGACATTTTAATTTAGAATGCAAAGTGACAATTTTCCACATGAGAGCGACCGTTAGGTCTAGTTCTCGCTTTAATTTTTATTTGCATCCTGATGTGGCTCTTTGATTTAATTTTCACTTAGCCTCCTTTTCTTCTGAAAGTATACTGCTGTGCCAAAACTGCATATTTGCCATGTCAACAAAAATTTTAGTTCACAGGGCAGCTTCATAATGTGGTGAATTCCAGACGTCACCAACAATGCTCTCCTAAGCAGAGTTACATATTATCAGTTCCATTGAAGTAAATGGGCTTAGAAGGGCATAATATGCTTAGGATGGCATTGTGAGTGAAGGTTATTTCAAGACATTTACTGCATGAAAATGAGGAAGTTAATCACCTTGTAAGGACATTGCTCTGCCAAAAATGAGCATGAGAATGAACCCTAAGAAAAATGGTTAAAAACTCAAGATATATATAGCTAAGTATCTCAGAATGTTTCATGTAACTTTATGTCAGTAATGCTTACAACTAGTGATGTCAGCAAAGTTAGAAATTGGGAATCTTGGAAATCCTAGACAGTTATGGATGAGCTAGGTTCAAGCGTTCTCTAAAAGTTGAGCTAACTTGTAATGGATTAGCCTGGAGAGCATACTTCCTTTGCTTTTAGATCAGGTATGTATATTGCTTTTATACACACTTCTCAGCCCTGGCTCTGATTTGATGGAACTCTTTGCCTACTAACATCAGGGCACTGAAGGCTTTGTTACAATTTTGCAGGGCCTGCAAGGCAGAGTTGTTCCACCAAGCCTATGGTTGAGGACAGCAACAGTTTTAACAATGGTTTTTAACAACAGTTTTAACAGCAACCAGCCCATTAGCTGCCTTCTCACCCCTCTCCTCCCTCCATGTTAATGTAAATTGGGCATTAGAAATTTTGAACTATGGCACTATGTAGATACTGAGTTTTATGGCTTAGTATTTTAGACTGTTTTAATGTATTTTCATATGAACTTGTACACCACTCTGACCCTGCTTGTACTTTCAATCCACTTTCAATGCAGTTTGCAACTGGATTTTACTGTGTGAAATGGCAAAATCCACTTGCAAACAGTTGCTGAAGTGAATTGAAACTGCATTATTTAGCATGTGTGAAATAGGGTTGCCAAATCCATCTTCGCCGGGAGCAGGGGTCTCCCGGCTGGTGTCGGGGGGGTGCGCGCGTGCAAAGCACGCACATGCGCCGCGTGCACATCACCCGGAAGTGACGTGGGCATGCTGGGCACGCTGGGCACCATAGAGCTTTCCCTTGTATGGCCGTGGCCCTGCCCCCAGCATGCCCGGCGTGCCCACGTCACTTGCTAGTGACGTGCACACCGGGGGCGGGGTTCCCCCGGGGCCCGATTTCGCCGCATTGGAAATCAGCCCTTCAAAGCGGGGGATTTGGCAGCCCTAGTGTGAAAGCACCCAATGTCACAGCACAGCAGGCACTATTTTAGAAGAGGCATTCCCTCCCTTGCATCAAAATTCATGTAAGTTCATGGCAGTTCTTCAGTTCATGAACATTGCTTCATGAACCATGAATCAGCCAAAATTCATGACAGACATTAGTTCGTCTGCTGGTTAGTGCCCATCCTTAGTTGCCAGGGATAGCATTGGGAAGGGAAGAGACTATGGAAATCAGAGATGTTGTGAAGCTATTTCTAGTCACATACCAGGAAGTGATATCATGGTGTCATGGTTTTTACCACAGAAATTTGGAAAATTCCTAAAAAAAACATAGAAATGTGGGAAATTCCTAAAACATTGCACAGTGCTGTGATGTCACTTCTGAGTATGCAACTGGAAGTGAGGTCATGGTGTAGCATGGTGCTGATCCCCCCATTTTTGTTCCTGCTGCTCGACTGAGTGGACAGTGGGACATGGGGGTGGGCAACCTGAGATCATTACAAGGAGATTAGATTAGTTCAGATCTACCTAATGTCACAGAGTGTGGCTATGGCTGCTTGGAATAGGGAACATGTGACACAAGAAACTCACTTACTAGGCTGCGGAAATTAAACTTAGAACTTAAGCAAATAAAATCCCATTGAATCACCTGAGTAAAACACTTTTGTTTGATGGAGCTGTCAGTTGGAATAGCTGGAATCTTTTAGCAAGATGATTTTTGTTTATGGGTGTTCAACATTAAACATCAGTGACTTCCCATTCTTTACTGACAACCCTTTTCTCCAGAAAGATATGAAAGACCCCTTTGGTTCCATACTGTTACCATTACTGGCAGCCATAGAGCATTGTTTACTTTAAATGTTGATTTTCCTCTGGACATGAGACTTCAAAAATGTTATAATGAGGAGTTTCAATCATGGAATCCCTTTGAAAGTACTACGAATATTTCAGTACACACAGGGGGGGGATAAATCAAGGAAAAGATTATATACTTTTAAAATGTTACTTTCAACATTTCCAAAAATCAAAAGCTTAATTTGTGTATAAAGTACAAGCCTAACATCCATATCATCCACCAGAACACTCTGGAATTTCTGTGGTAAGAAACTTTCTTTCTCTTTTTAGTTTGTTCTGTACTGGCATGCTAGAGAGATACCAATTCTCTCGCTTTTACATTTGTCGCTTAGTAGTTTGGCATAACATAAAAACCAATTCTTCAGCATTTGCAGCTGGGAGAAACACAAAGAAAAATTAGGCCATGTGTCTACTCCAACATCATTTACTCCGCAACACCTTTTTTTTTTTTTTAGGTTAAGGCTTTTCAGTCTACTCTATAAAAACTGCATTCCAATGGATTTGGTTAGAATGTTATAACAACTCCACCCGCCCCAGTTGTTGTTAGGGGTTTTTTTCAAAGTGTTTCATGGCATTTGGCTTTATGGATGGTTCAGTCTGTATTCTGATTGCAAGCCAATCCTTGATAAAAAACTTCTAAACACAAACTGATTTGCAGTCTGCACATCTCTCTTAAGTAGGGTTGTCACCTTAATAGCTCCAAGGGAAATAAATATTGATCTTAACCAGCTCTTCTGCTGGTGCAAGAGGGAGGAGATTTTGAGGTGCAGCATGAAAAAAAAACAGAGTTTGGGGGTGGAGCTCAGCAGGGATGTGATGCCATACAGTCCACTCTCTGAAGCTGCCATTTTCTTCAGAGGAACTGAGCTCTGCAATCTCGTGAATCCCCCTAATCACTACAGTCTGATCCCATGTGAACAAATGCCCAGTGTAGCCTTCTTACTCCAGCAGAAAAGCTTGCAAATGACATTCTGTTGTGGGAATTTAAGAAGCCTACATTTTACA
Organism: Gekko japonicus; assembly: GCF_001447785.1. Taxonomy (NCBI): domain Eukaryota; kingdom Metazoa; phylum Chordata; class Lepidosauria; order Squamata; family Gekkonidae; genus Gekko; species Gekko japonicus. Next base: position 14,736 of record NW_015176058.1, on the reverse strand, counting down.
TGTGTCAGCAGGGCCAGCCCGAGGTTGTCCTGCGCTCTAGGCGAGCACAGATGCCAACCTCCCGGCAGGGCCTGGAGACCTCTCCGCCAGAACCAGACTGGGAGGAGGGTCCCCCAGCCGCTCGCCTCCCCCCGCTGCCACTCACCTCCCCCTCCCAACCGCCGCTGCTGCTCGCCTCCCGCC
>NW_015176058.1:1709-14422 GCF_001447785.1 Gekko japonicus | reverse complement strand
CAACATGTTGGGGGGGGGTGCAGTTTGGCGCCCCTGAGGGCTGGCACGCCCTAGGCCAGACACTAGCTGGCCTCGTTATAGAGCCGGCCCTGTGTGTCAGAATATCAGCAGAGAGTCTTAGATTAGAAGGAACCTCCTAAACCATCTACCCCAATCCCCTGCTCAATGCTGGAAGAGATGGCAAGTTTGTTTTTAAGTTCTAGCCAGCAGGCTTTGCTAATGAGTTCTTCTCCCCATCAAATTGGGTCTGTGATAGCAAGGGACACGGGGCTTTTTCAATCACTTGTGAAATCACCTCCCAGAAGTGAGAGTCATGGCAGAGTTGAATGTGTATGAGAAATCCACCCTGAATTGATCTTATGGAGGAGGAAGAAGTCCGATTTGATTGCTTGAGTCCACATTTGTTTAACCAACTAATTTGGAACTAAACTAGAATAACACCGTACTCAGCATGCTGTAGGGTAAAATCCTGATTGGGTTTGCCAGCCTCTAGGTGGCAGCTAGAACTCTCCCACTGTTACCATTGATCTCCAGACGACCAATATCAGTTTCCCAGAAGAAAATAATTGTTTTGGAGGATGCACTCCATCTTTGGAGGATATACCCTGCTGAGTTCCCTCCCCTGGCTGAACTCCCAAAATCTCGAAGTATTTCCCAAATCAGAGCTGGTGACCCTAACCTTGACTGACTGAATAACTTGTGAATAGCTTCATATGGAGGGAGTGCCTGTCTGGCTCCCTAATCTAGGTTTGCTTAAAATGTTACCCAGTTGGAGAAACTTCCCATTATCACATAAGAGATCAGCTTGACAACTGACTGAGTTGTAGCTAGGGATTATTTTGAATTTTCAATCCCTCCTGTTTGGACCTGAAAACCATTCATTCAATTTCACTTCACTTCTTTATTTTTGCATCATCATTGTTTCCTTTCACTGTGTTTGTTTTCATAAAAATTGATTCTTTTTTTAATTTAATGGATTAAAAAAATACTTATTGCATGGGAATTACCCAACAGGGAATATTTCTGTATCTGTACTCCTGAAACAGTGAAGACAGAGGAGTTCTGCCTTGTAGATTCTTCACAATTTTGGCATCTCTCTCTCCTGAATCCTTTTCAGTTTGTTAACATTCTAGCATGGTTAGAACCAAAGATATAATAGTCCAATTCTGAGTAGCATACTTTTACCCCATATCTTGCAACGATACTCTTTTATAACTGTTGATTTATGACCCTGTGTATGCTTATAGGAGAGGTAGATTCCATTGAAGTCAATGGGATCTAATGCCAAGTAACTGTTTATAATTAACGTTAGTATATGTGTAGTGCTTTTTCAAAGTGCTTAGAGCGCTTCATTAAGGGTATAATCCAGCCAAAGTTAAGCACTGTTAAGCATCATTGATTGGACTAAGAGAGATTTAAGCGCCTGCTTAACCCTTCCATTGCAATTGATGGGACATAAAACAATAATGTGTTTAACTTTGGCTGGACAGTGCCTTTAATATATACAAAGACCTTTGAGCACTTAGAAAAAAGCACTAAACAAGTACCCTGGCCTGTGTTAATAATCTTACTAAAACTGTATAGGGTGCAGCAGTTTTATTATCTCCATTTTATAGAACAGCAATTTGCATAAGGCGATATAATGAACTGAGCACTTTTAATTTCTAACTCATGTGTTCAAGTATTATGCTGCGCATGACCTTTTATCAGATTTGAAGAATGCAATACCAAGAACACTTTTCTGGGAGTAAACCACATTGAATAGATTAAGACTCTTCGTAGACCTGCTTAGAATGGCCCTGGAAATCTAGCAATTTGTCTCATGTCAAAATCCAGGGGATGCTTCAATCTGTAGTAAGGCAGTTCTGGAACAGTCTTCACTGCAGTTCAGCAAGATAATCTATTTGTAGGCAGATGTTAAAAACTTTGCACACTATTTGAGCATAAAGAAGAATCATGTAGACTGGTTTAGCCTCAACATCGACATGCTCCACTCCAGTGTTCCCGCTAAGCTGAGTTAGTGTGAGCTAGCTCACAGTTTTTTAGCCTCCGGCGCACACATTTTTGTCTTAGCTCAGGAAGGATGGCTCCAGAACAAACTGATTTATGCAGTAGCCAAATCACTCCCTCACAACTTTAATAGCAGTAGCTCACAAAGTAGAATTTTTGCTCAAAGGACTCCACAGCTTAGAGGGAGCATTGCTCCACTCCACATCCTTAGTAAGCCATAAGCATCTTTGAAGTCTTTCACATGATCAATTTTTGCAGCATTCCTGATTGTGCAAAGGAGCTGATAGATGCATATTGCATTGGCCTCACTACAGATTTCAGCTGAAGTAGGATTGCTAACCTATAAGTATGACTTGGAGGTCTCCTGGAATCGCAGCATCTCAGACTACAGAAATGAGTTCCCCTGAAGAAAATGGCAGCTTTGGAGGGCTGTTTCCATAGCATCACATCCCTGCTGAGCTCTTCCCCTCCCCAAACTCTGCCCTTCCCAGGCTCTGCCTCCAAATCTCCAGGCATTTCTCAACCTGGAGTTGGCGATCCTTGCTGAAAGGTAGGGCCTGGGTGGGCATGATCCTGATCCCCTCTAGCTTTCAACAGCTAATGTAGTTTTAAGCATCTGTATAGGGCTACAGAAGAAGAAGAAGAAGAGGAGGAGGAGGAGGGGGGGAGATTGAATTTATACCTCGCCCTGCACTCAGAGTCTCAGAACAGTTTACAAACTCCTTCCCCTTCCCCTCCCCACAACAGACACCCTGTGAGGTAGGTGGGGCTGAGAGAACTCTTTCTAGAACTGCTCTTTCAAGAACACCTCTGGCAAAACTATGGCTTGCCCAAGGTCATCTAGCAGCTGCAAGCGGAGGAGTGGGGAATCAAACCCGGTTCTTCCAGATTAGAGTCTCCACATTTAACCACTACACCAAACTGGCTCTCTCAAATACTCAGAAGTGACTTATGTCCAAAGCTAATATAAGATATATTTTTGTTATTTGCCTGTATTAGTTTAAATTTTGCTTTGGCTCTTCTAGATAGCTCTTGTATGTGAACAAATTGTGTCTACTGTTCTTGGACCAAAAATATCCTTTCTAAAACTGAGAGAATGGACACAGCTATCACTAAATCATTGCAAGCAACATGGATTTCAGATTAATGTTCAACCATACCGTTTTCGAGTGAATGCTAAAGAGTCACACCTGCTGTGATGATGTCATTTCTGGGTTGCTCTGGAAGTGACATCATTGTATCAGGGATGTCGATTGCCCCTTTTCCAGTCCAGAACTCCCATCTTCTGCTGGTTGCAAGGTTATGCCTGGCAACCCTATCTCCTCCCTACCCCAGTACTGCCCAGTTATTAATCTGCTGGCAACTGAAATAAAAATATAATATTTTTGCTGGTATATTTTATGGAATTAAATAACTTTACTATAAACCATTATCTGCTTGTAGGTTTGCAATGGAAATTAATACTACTTTTACAAAACATTTACAATTGTACTAGAAATATCCAAATGAGGATGAAATGACTGTAACACATTACCTTGGTGTTAAGGTTGTGTGTGTTTTTTAGACACCCCCTACTGATTTTGTTCTTTTCCAGTGTGTTTTTTAAAAATATCATTGCAAATGAGCTAGAATGCACTGAATCAAATTAAATCTAAAATAATGTGTTTTTCTTCATAAAATAGTCATCCAACCATAGTGTGTGAGTTTGTTAATATTATGGAGGCTCTGTGTGTGTTTGCCTTGCAATTCATCCTGAGATTCAAGAGCACCATAAACACAGGCATGTTGTATTATAAAGTGTAATTTCACTGTATTTGTTATTAGGAAAGGGAATAAGGTTTCCCATATGTTTTCATCATTATTTTTGCTGTAACTGGAAACATGCTGCTAGTACATTATCTGGAAATAAAAGTAACCCAGAGGTCCTGTAAATAATTCTGGGAGGCCACTGTAGATTGGATATCCATTAACAGCTGGCAGAGGTTCCTTCTGAATGCTGCTGAGAAGCTTGCCAATCCAAAGTGGGGAAAGCATGTAAATCCTGTGACTAATGAAACCCACTATGATATCTTTACGAGGTACAGAAGATCATTTCCAATTCATGGTCTACAAATTGGTTTCAAAGGCAACTGTGATGCCCATGGAAAATGTTGATGTTGCAAAGCATATTGATAACCAGCAGGAGGACTGTGTGGGGAGAATTACAAAATGGGGAGCAAAAAGAAAAAGAGCATCCATTGGATTCTGAATTTTGTATATATTTAAGGAATATTGTCCCATGCATTGAAGATTAAAGTAAGAGAGGGCAGGAAATGATCTGCTGACTATGAAGATTCTGTACTGCAGCTCTTTGTTCAGAGGGTTGTAACCAAAGGACATTTTCTACCTGCAGAAAGGATGGGGAGATTTTCATCAGTTTCTCTTCCCACCCAAATCCCCTGCGGTTTCTCCACAGCAGGCAGGGGGAAAGGGAACTGTTCCATTCCTCTGCAGAAAAAAACCTTTAGATCCATTCCAAAGTGTTTTGGATGGCAGTGCAGAATTGCTGGCTCTGGGTTGGGAAATATACCTGGAGATTTTGAGGCTGCAGCCTGAGGAGGGGGGAGCAGGGACTTCAATGGGGTATAATGCCATAGAGTTCACCTTCCAAAGCAGCCATTTTGTACAGATGAACTGATCTCTGTTGGCTGGAGATCAGTTGTAATCCCAGGAGATCTCTAGCTACCACCTGGAGGTTGGCAATCTTACAGTGCAGAGACCACTTTTTGAGATCCAGTGCAAAAGTCCTGTGTGAGGTACATCCAACAGCATGTGAAAGACGCCTTAGTCACTCCTGCACTCTGATGAACCTAAGAGTAGCCATACTGGATCAGATCAATGGTCCATCCAGTTCAGCATCCTGTTTCCAACAGCAATCTGTAACAGGGAAGCCCAGAGACAACAGCCCTTGTCTGTTGACTGTCCCCTAGTACCAGACATTCAGAGGGGTTCTTTCTCTCAGCCTGAAAGCCCCATACAGTTTCACAGCTAGCAGCCAATCATAGTGTCATGGTTGGGGCTACAGTGGTCAAACTCCAGATGGAACCTTGTGATCTCCCAGAATTACAACTGATCTCTGGACTACAGAGATCAGTTCACCTGGAGAAAATGGCTGTTTCGCAGGGTGGAATCTATGGATTATACCCAATGAGGTCCCTCCTTTCCTCAAAGCCTGCTCTCCCAAGGCTCTACCCCCAAATGTCCAGGAATTTCCCAATTAAGAGTTGGCAACCCTAGTTGGGGCAGACTCTTCAGCTGATGAGTAGTCTCTTTCAGGCCCTGAGATCTCCAAGATGCAGGCCACGTGAGCACTCCTACAACAACAGTTTTTGGACCTCCTTGTGAGCCAGCAGACAAGAACAGTAACTACCTGGAAAGCCCTGCACCATGTTGGCACCTTCTGATGATGTAGAGCCACTGCAGGAGCCCTGCCAAGGCCCTGCACCCACAAAGTTCTCCCCAGAACAGCTCTCCAGTCTCTCTCGGGAAGGAGATGAGGTTTTGAAGCTCTTGACAAAGCTTGGACTTTAACAAGGTCATTGGAAAGGGTGGGGATCCCTAGCTTCTTACATAAGCCTGCAGAAGTTTTGCTGGTTCAACAGCCTTGACATCTGCTTGCTTGACATCTGATTAACTCCATACCCGGCCTGTTCCGTCTTGTTCCTGTCTGCCTTGTACCTGCCCAGACTCTTGCCAGCTTTTCTTGTCACCTACATCCTTCTGGTCTGCCTGCTCTCCTTGACTCCTTCCACCTGCATGCCTGCCTGACCTTGACTCCTGTCTGACTACCAGCCTGTCAGCTGCAAAACAGGGAAGGTAGATCCATCCTCCATAAATGTGTCAACCCCCTTTTAAATCCATCTAAACCAGTGGCCATCACCCCATCTTGTGGTAGTTAGTAGCATAAGTAAACTTCCTCTTGTGTGAAGTACTAATTATTTTTGTCCTCCTTGGGTCTATCGCAATCAGTTTCATAGGGTGATCCAAAATTCCAGTATTATAGGAGAACAAGCCCCCCAAACACAAGCATCCTACAGAAATCCACCTATTGCCTCATAATTGATCATTTTTATCCCATGGTTGCAGCAACCAGAACTGTACAGTGTATCCCAGATGAGACGATATCATAAACATATATAGGGACATTACAATATTGGGCACTTTATTCTTAGCCTTTCCTGATGATCCCTAGAAAGGACACACACACCCCGCCACCATCACTGCTGCACATAAAGTTGATGTTACTCTTTCTTGGGTTAATCAGGCCTGACAATTGTTGTGGCAGAAGTTTTCATCACATGTTGGAAGGGATCACTTCAGCTGGTATGACAGATTTCGAAAGTGGAGAATGGCTGCTTATAGTAATCCATGCCCTTAAATTTCCAACAGAAACAACTTCTGTTTGACTTTGGAGAACAGATTTATTATCTCACTTACACAGACAGCCCCCTTACTTCCCCCCTTCCCTAGACTCACCTCATATCTCCCCTTCTGCCCCCACATGAACCTCCCTCAGAAATCCACCCACCCATGTTCCTATCTCCTCGCAAGGGATGGACACACACCGTGTGGGGCCTGGGGCAGCTGTCCCATAGCTAAGACCACCTCTGAATTGTATATAATAGCATCAAGACATAAAAACAGATCTGTTTGGGTTGAACTGCTTCCATTTTGTCCTTTTAGAAAGTTTCTGCTCTTGTGTCTGTATTTAGAAACTGTTGAATACAATTGCTAAAAATGTTTAACTCACTCAAAGATTTGGTAGTTATAGGAGAACATTTGGCTGATTCAGGTATTTTTCAGATGCTACTTTCAGCATTTGCTGGTTACATTAGACAAAATCATGCATTATGATTAGTAAGGAAATAAGTCTAGAAATGCACAGTTCACTGGGGGGAAAACATTTGTAAGGGATGAAAGGCACTTAGCTTGTGCATAGGGAAGAATATTCTGTGGTTTAGAAACTCCTCATAGACAGATTGAAATTTCTGACATTAATCTATGTACAAACAATATTTCTACCCTGCATTTGAAAAAGATAAAAACAGGGATTCATGATGTCATTGAAGGCTCACATGAAAAAGAACAGATAAGTTTTGGAAGATTGTGAATGGTACTAACAATGAAATATGGTACCGAAGGGGTTAAAATGCAGCCTTTTAAATATTGGTTTATACTCAAACCACACCAGGTTTCCATTTATGAAATTAGTTGTGGGCATATTTGGTGGGAAAAAACCATTTTGCAAAGATAAAAAAATTACAAAGAAAGAAGCTCTATCAAAAGATGCCCAAACTTCAGTCATTTATCTAGGATCAAAATGACATCCAATATTGCTTTGTTTTTCTCTCTTTTCAATTTCATACCACCTTTCTCATCTCCTATATATCGGAAGTTTATCTGTTGTAAAGTTACTCCCATCCATGGTGGCGGTGGGCATTATTTAAAACAGACATGTGGAAACCAACAGTCTGTTTGGTTGTTTTAAAGCAGTGCATTAATCACTAAACCATTAGGCTGTATGAAAAATGACCAGTCTCTCCAATTATCATTCAGTACAGGTACCAGTTTTCTGAACAATAAAAGGTCCTGCATTATGCAGGGGGTTGGAGAACATGACTCTTGAGGTCCCTTCCCACCCTTTGATTCTATGATTCTAGATCAGGATTTCATTTATTCCAGGTCTTGGTGAAAACCTTATATCCCAGGCAATGATAACTCAATATTGTCTTCTAAGAACTTTATTTTGTGTGTGTTGTTAAATGTGTCAGGTGCCTTCTGACTTTTGGTGACCCAATGAATGAATTACCTCCAAAATGTCCTATCATTAACTGCCTTATTCAGATCTTGCAAACTGAGGGCCATGGCTTCTTTTATTGAGTGAATCCATTTCATGTTGGGTGTCAGCTCGCTACCATAGAGGCTGGTGGGGTGATCGTTCACTCCTTGGAATGTACTTTCAGTTTCTTGGTTGCCTCAGTGATGCTCGCTCTCTTATCTGTATGTTTTATGTTCTTGGCCTTGAAGGCTTCATGTACCACCTTCTCTGGAAAAGTGGGACCGTTACATTCTGGTGGGGCCCTCTTCTCCCCTCATTGTTTCTTAGCCACCTAGTGACCCCCTTTGAACATTGTGCATCACTTCACCTCATGCTTTATGCCTTAGTCTTAACACAGTTTCTGAAGTAGAGATGTTCTGCCAATATTGATCAATAAACTTTCCTTCTGAAGAAGCGAGTTGTTGGTTCTGATTGTTGCAGGAGTCTGACATTGGGTCTTCCTCTTTTTCTGCTGCCTTCAACTATTCCTAATGTTATTATCTTTTCCAGTGACTCTAGTCTCCACATAATGTTACCAAAGTACAATAGCCTCAGTTTAGTCATTTGAGCTGCTAGGCAGATGTCAGGTTTGATTTGGTTTAGAACCCACTTATTTTGTCATTTAGGCAGTCCATGATATCTGTAAAACTCTGTAAAAACCTGTAAAACCGTGGTATCCACAAAACTCTCTTCCAACACTCTAGTTATTCGAGAACACATTAAACAAACTAGAATTACAATTATGAACAAAACATTAGCATATCTAAATGAGATTATAAATAAGACAGATATAAATTAAAAAACATTTTATCCCTTCTCCTGTGTTTAAAAATGAAATGCAGTTTCTAAAATTGAGGTCCTAAGGGTACAGGGAGGTAACCTAGAGGGCAAAAGGGACACAGAAGCACACTGACATCCAGGTGGAGTAAAACACACCACAGCTTTATTGATTATAGCTGATGGAGCATTGGCGTAACATAGGACATGGATCCATGCATAAGGAGACCCACATGTCAAATGATGGAACCCTCCCCCAACCCACATAGTGTTGGTAAACCTGGAATGGCAAGCCAATGGACCTACATGGGCACAAGCCCAGCACTGTAGCCAGTTTCTTTTTGAGGGGCATCAGGGCACCATGAGGGCTGCCAGTTAAACCCCCACTGTTATTATTACTGCTAGGTGAATGGCCATGGTCCTTAATGCCAGGGCCCACTCCCTCAAAGAGGGGAGGTACCGGAGGACCAAGGTTTTGGTTGCTGACAAAGCACCATGGCCCATGATAATTGTGGAAAAAGCCAAGAAGAAAATAAAAGGGGTGCACCAATCACAGGACATAAAAAATAAGCCCAAGGCTGATGGTGCAAAATCAGGTAAAATTAGGTAAAGTTATAAAATATTATACATATTTTTTCAGATAAAATTATCTTTTATTACTCAGTTAGAATTATCTTCATGTTTTGCCAGCAGGCTTTGTCTGGGGAATCTGTAATATACAATATATGCAATTACACCACTGAGTTTACATAAATAGTGGAATGGTTAAAATGATATAAATAAATAATAATAAGCAATGTCTTATTTATTTATTTATTATATAATTATGTAAACTCAGTGGTGTAATTGCATATATATTATATATTACAGATTCCCCTTACAAAGCCTGTTGGTGAATTGCGTAGGGAATTCGGGGGGGGGGGATTTTAACCTGATTTTGTACCATTGGCCTTGGCCTTGTTTTTTAATCTCCTCTGTAGAAAGCCAGGAAGGCAGCCCCTGTCTGCGAATAAGAGCACTGTGTGGAAGGAGCAATGGAATTAAATACTCTCTGCATGATCAGCTACCGCCAAGGGCCCACTAGACAGAGGACTCAGATAACTTCCTCTATGGAGGCTGCCCCTGAAGTCCTGAACCCAACCCTATTCAAAGGAAAGCTTTGGTAATTACTTGTTATTTCAATATTACTGAAGTTAAGTTGCTGTTTTTTAAAATGTTTCAGAAGAAAAAATCAAGGAAGAAAAAAACATCTCATTTTTATGTTTATTATTTAGCACCAGGGGCCAGAACAGGCACTGACACATCCATATATCTTGATACTTCCTTGTGGTCTTTCCCAGCATAGTGGTGTGAGAATCTCTTGATTTAAAAGGGAAGAAACACCTCTGGTGAGCTGTTAGCTAAATCTAGCCCTGAACAAACACACCCCTCATGAAAACTGAAGGACAGCTGGAGATTCAAAGAGGTCTTCTTTGCTCCAATCTCTTTTTCTTCTCCCTCTTGTTAAAAATAATAACTAAGAGTATGACAACAGGGAGGTGCTAAAAGCATTTAATGCTGCTAGAGGACATGCATCTCCTGCAGTGTCTGGCTCTTAAGCAGTAAATTTTAAGCACAGATTTAAGATTTTTGAGTTCAGAAGTATGGGATAAATAAAACAGAGGATGGAGTGAATTTAAAGATTTTTTTAAAAAGAACAAATTTATAGGGATAATAAAAAATCAAGGGGAAAACTCTGGTTATATTTTACTGGATCTGAGAACAAGAATTCTGTTGGGCCCAGTAAACAACTGCCAACTTTGGGGGCTTCTTAAATTTTATATGTATAAACAGTAACTCAGTGCCCTCTTTGCAATTTCCTTTAAAAACCAGGGGCCTAAACAGATGACAAACTAATAAAAACAAATGGCTCATATCTTGTTGCAAGGAATTTTTCCACACTATGTTCATTTATACATAATCCACAACCAGTTCAGATTCGTAAATATAATGATGCTTTTAAAGTACAAAGAATATTTCACAATGATTTACATTAGCTTTCTTCCAACTTTTGACACTCAGAGCACAGTAGTGTTTACTGAAATAAAACTGGAGACTCATTTCATTCTTATACTCCAAAAATACAAGGGAAAAAAATTCTGCATCAGCTGACAGAACAACCAACAAACATTCTCTGTGGTACTGTGGAGTTCTCCAGGTAACAGAGGTCATTTCGGGGGGGATCACTGGGGATCGCAGTTCCCCCGGGTGAGGTACGGCAGGTGGGGCACATGACGAAGCCCCGCCCCCTGCTTCCGGCCACCCCGCTTCCGGCCCTCATTCAGCCAGGAGGAGGCAGGAGAAGAGGGAGGGTAAGTTGCTTCCTCCCTGCCTCTCCCCACCCCTACCTGCCTGGGGCCAGGGAGGGCCTTAACGGGGCTTCCTTGCACTCCCGCTTGCCTTGCAGGTCCACCGCCGGGCCCCTCATGGGGCTCGGCAGTGGAGCTGCAAGGCTGGCGGCGGCTGGGACCGTTGGGGGCGGGGTGTGTGGCCTTATGACACACTTCCGGTGATGTCAGGGTGTGTGGCCTTATGACACACTTCCGGTGATGTCAGGCGGTGTGTCATATGCTAATGAGTTATGCTAATGAGTTCCCCTAGCTCTTTTTCTACGAAACGACCCCTGCCAGGTAACATTGCCTCTTTGTGTTCCCTTTATGCAGTCAGTCCAGTCTCAGGGATGGAACACTTTTCTGGGCAATGTTAATGCTTCTGAAACCTCATGCACTTCTCGGTGGTCTGCATTAGGGAATTGCTATTCTGTCTCTAGGGACAGTGTTTCTGCTTTTTACACTGGCACAGAAAATGTGAATCAAGGCTGCACAGTGCTTCCTACCCCCAATGGACACTGAATGGTGAATACATTTGTGAAACTTAGAAATCCTTGTGATCTGCTCTACCTCACAGGGTGTCTGTTGTGGGGTGGTAAAGGGAAAGGAGTTTGTAAGCTGCTCTGAGAGTCCTTTGGGTAGTGAAGGGAGGGGTATAAATCCAGTCTCTTCTCTTCTATAGAACATCCAAGCTAGTGACCTTTATATTATTGATTTGAATACTAGGGATGGGCATGAACCACAGAAAAATGGTTTGGTACATGGTTCGAGGGCAAACTGTGAACTGAATCATGAACCCCACAAACCTAGTCGGCTTGCATACAAACTGAACTGTGATTGTGAGGCACGTGCCTGAAACAGCTGAGCCATTAGGGCAGCCTGCTCCGGTGGCTCAGTTGTTTCAGGATCTCAACAGCTGAGCCATGGATGCAGGCTGCCCCCATGGCTCAGCTGTTTCCGATCTTTTGGCAGCTTTCATGGTATGGAGAAAACTGGGGTTTAAACCCCTGCTTTTTGATCCCCACAAACCTATGAACCTCCACAAACTGCGTTAAAAGTTCGTGGAGGTTTGTGGCTGGGCTATAGATTGTGAACCACAAACCGGCCAACATTCATCATAGACAAAGGTTTATGAGCTGGTCTGTGCTCATCCCTATTTAATACTATTTTAATTTTGATTTTACAGTGCATTGCTGAACAGAGTTACCCCCTTCTAAGTCCATGGAAGTGAGTGGGCTTTGAAGGGTGTAACTGCTCAGATTTCACTGTTGGCCCTTTGATGCTTCAAAAGATTTCATTAGAGTATGATGACCAGCCTTACAACTCAGAATTCTAGGCCTCAGTAACTTTTTTCCCCTAGTATCCACAACAAAAATAGGATGTGTACAGTGCAATTTTAAACACTCCTAAATCAATTGAAGGATTTAGAAGAGTATTACTCTGATTAGGATTGTACTGATAGATAGTTACCACCAGGGCTTTTTCTGTAGAAAAAGCCCAGCAGGAACTCATTAGCATAATAGGCCACACCCAGCAGCAGAAAGCATTAGCATATTAGGCCACAACCCTGACAGTGCAGCTAATTAGCATAATAGGCCACACCCCATGCCTTCCCTTGGCTTGCCTGGGCAAGCCCCCCCCCCCTTGAAGAGAAGGGAAGGCAATTTAAACTGCCTTCCCCTGGCTTTTCCGGGCGTCCC
>NW_015176058.1:0-1643 GCF_001447785.1 Gekko japonicus | reverse complement strand
ATTCCTGCCCAAAAATAGCCCTGGTTACCACATCAGGAAGGGCATTCATCAAAAGCACCTTTCTTTGGTGCTTTCATTTTTCTCCAAGAAATTATTTCTATTTTTAAAAACTTAATTTGGCAGAATTTGCTTGTAGCATTAATATTTTACTCCATTTATTGAAGAGTGTAAATCCTTTCAAGGTTGTCCTTGTTCGGAGTGGTGAAGCCTCAATTAAGATAAGCTTAGTGAACTACATAGCTATAGATGCAACTAGCTATTAAAGACCTAATTCCTTTCTTTTTTTCAGATTAGAAAGCTTATTTTCTTGTAATTTCAGCCTGGCATGAATTTCTGCAGGAAGCTTTCCAAACTTGGGTTACATAAGCCTCTGTAGAAGAGAACTGATAATAGATGTGCTACAAATCCCTTAACTGTACGATTGAGAGCACAGTAGACCACTCCATCACTTTTGCTTGAGGACAATCCAATGCCAGTAACACTATTTGGCAGAAAGATTTGTAACCTAGGAGTATATCCTTCCAGATATATGATTGCAGTTCATGTTACTGCCAATAACAGTGCCCAGTCTCAGGTAGGAAGAAAATATGGTGGACTGGATTTTCATCTCTGCTTCTGCGTCCTTCCATTTCTGTTCACTTCTGCTATGAGAAATGGATGACAATATATTCTGTCATGATTCAGCAGATTTTGAAATAGCAAGGAGATATTGCCAACTGCCCTTTTTCTACAGTGGACAGTGTAATGCACAGTTGGAACACAGACATTTATACTTTTCAAATGTGTCCAGTCAGAAATGGCAAAATCATTGAGGGGAGGGAGTCATTGGTCTGTTGACAAGGGGAGGCTACCATTTATGAAGCTGTCTTAACTTGGGCTGGATCCAACCAGTTTTTTTCTGCTGGTGAAGGTGGCCTTTGACCACCTGAAAAGGTTATGCTGGAGATCATGGAACATGAATGTACAAAAGCTATGTGGAATGGAGGCTGTACTAAGGAGGGGAATGTGGCAAGATTGAATGAAGGAACTGGCAGGATCCAACCCACCAATTCATCATTGATTCATCCAATCCTGTATTATTTGCTGTGGTACTGACTTTCCAAAATCTCAGGCAGAACCTTTGAACTAGAGATGTTGAGGACTGAACCTGAAACATCATGCCACCAAGTAATGGGCTTGTGGTTTCTCAATGATCTGTGGTGTTTCGTTTCTCAATCTGGCAAGCTTTGCTGGTCTATCAAAACTCTTTTAACTTTCCTTGAAATAACTGGGATGTGCTGTTCAAGCAGGAAAATTCCAAATTCTCCTCTAGCTGCAATTCTAGTGTTTGGTGGAGAAGGTAGGATCATAGAGAAGGAAATATGGTGTACTGGGGGATCAGGTATGCTGAGACATTTGATGCAAACATGTTCCTCAGCTGAATTTATTTTGATCAAACTCACATACAAGTTGAGTCCCCTCTACAGATGGTTTCAACTTTACTGTTCTACCAGAATGCTACTTTAAGCATATTTACATCTGTTCTCTGTGAAAGAACAGTCATGTCATGGTAGGTAAGCTTAATTTACTTTGGTGTTGCAGTTTGTGGCCACTTCTGTAAATTCATTCTCCTCAATCACTGGAAAAGAAAGCACGTATTCCCT
>NW_015176057.1:231306-234918 GCF_001447785.1 Gekko japonicus | reverse complement strand
ATGGCCATAGAGCCTCTGTTTGAAAACCTCCAAACATCCACACAGTGACTTTTGCAAACAAGCAACTAGCACAAGATGTCATATCTGCTGGGACTTTGACTGCTATGTAGGTCCCACCCGTGTTCACGACATGGGCATCCTGTTTATTAGGTTGACTCTTTGGGAGAGATCCAAGTGCCATCCCAAAGGAGCCTATAGAAGCTCTAAACGCAAAGGAACAGATTTGGGAAGATAAGCCAGGTGGACATTCTCATCTGTTGCTCTTCTTGCAGGCATATATTTATTTATTTATTTATTTATTTATTTAAACATAGGCTGCGGTCACACGGAGCAGTAAGCACGCAAGAGGGACGGAAGAGAGGCGGAGTTTCCGGGCGCGATCTCACTGCAACATCTGGGGAGCGTAGAGCAGGGAGGGCAGGCGGGCAGGGGGGATCCGGCGGGTTACTCCCCCTCCCTCCCCTCCTTGTGAGCGGCCCACGGACCCTGCCCAGAGTGGGCTGTACACGGCCCGTTCCATCCCCTTCCAATCGGCCGGATGCTCTCGGTGGAGGTGCGGAGGCTCGTGTGATCGGCACCTCCACCTTAACCACGGGACCTCGCCGGGACCTCGCCGGGTCGTCTGATCCTGCTGCCGTGAGGTATTTTGCCCCGGGGCTAATAGCCACGCTCCCCCTCCCGCAGTTTCCTGCCCGTGTGACCGCAGCCATAGTAAAACATCCAAACACTAAAACCACGGTACTCAATCCATTACTAATATCCTAAATCCAAGATGGTAACACTGCAGTTCCAGATGGTCCTCCCATAGTATACGTGTCCAATGGCGACGGCTTGTCAGATCTTCAATAGTTTCCAGGTTCTTCCTCGGGCCTTGTCGATGCATCCTTTAAGATACCTTGACGGTGGTGGTATAATGGGGGGGCGGCTGCTACTCAAAGGCCTGGCGGAAGAGCTCCGTCTTGCAGGCCCTGCGGAACTGCGGAATATATGACTGCCTGGAGGTGGCCTGATTGAGAGAGCCATTTTGGTGTAGTGGTTAGGAACACGGACTCTAATCTGGGAGAGCCAGGTTTGATTCCCCAGAAGGCCCAGGAGAGCAGGCGGGAGCCCCCCACCGGTAGAAGGTAAGGACTTGGCAACCCTGTTGGAGGTCATCTGGCAACCATCCCCAAACACTGTAATATTGATGTTTCGTTGCCTGCTTCTATATTTGAAAGATGTATTTGTACTAATACTTCTGATTTTACTTGTTGTATGTAACAACCGAAGAATAGATTCTTTTGAACTATGGTGCTGGAGAAGACTCTTGAGAGTCCCTTGGACTGCAAGAAGATCAAATCAGTCAATCCAAAAAAAATCAACCCTGACTGTTCACTGGAAAGCCAGATAATGAAACTGAAGCTCAAATACTTTGGCCACCCAATGAGAAGGGAGCACTCACTGGAGAAGACCCCGATGCTGGGAAAGATTGAAGGTCAAAGAAGACGGGGGCGGCAAAGGATGAGATGGTTAGACAGTGTCATTGATGCAACGAACATGAAGTTGAGCAAACTCAGAGGACGGCGGAAGACCGGAAGGCCTGGCGTGATCTGGTCCATGGGGTCGCGAAGAGTCGGACGCGACTGTGCGACTGAACAACAACAAATGTAACAACCAGTGTTCCCTCTAAGCTGAGTTAGTGTGAGCTAGCTCACAGTTGTTTAGCCTCCAGCTCACAGGTTTTTGTCTTCACTCAAAAAGGATGGCTCCGGAGCAAACTGATTTATGCCGGAGCCAAGTTGCTCGCCCGCAACTTGAATGCCAGCAGCTCACAAAGTAGAATTTTTGCTCACAAGACTCCGCCACTTAGAGGGACCATTGGTAACAACCCATCATATTTGATAAAGTTGATGAATCCATATTTCCCCCTACCCCCTCTCCCCTTTTCTTGAGAAAATAAAACAATAATGATAATAATAATAAAAGAAGGCAAGTTCTTCCGCAAAAGAGTTGATGCGATAGGCTGAATGTCAGAAAGAAAAACCGCCGTCGTGTAATTCCAGATTACTTTATTAACATATTATCAGGATCTACAACAGGCTTTGTGGTATCAAACAGACAGAGAGGAAATATCACAAGAACAGTCAAGAACTATTCTCACAGCAACCATGCCTTACTCCAGAGAAGCTAGGCACAGAATATTACAATACAAAGAAGCGATCCAGCGGCAGTTGCATTCCCCCCATTGTGCTTTCCTGCCCTCCTCATGCCCATTCATCCCCCTCTCTCCTCCTAGGCCTGGTATGGAGGAAAGAAAGGGGGTGGCCAAGGGGAGGGGAGGCAGAAGGGTGGCTCCAGTTGCCCCTTGTCTGCTCTTGGTGGCCTCAAATGGTTTTGAAAAGAAACACTAAGATTTTTCTGCAAGCCAGGATATTTCCCATATGCATTCATTACTTTGGACTTCTGTAGGTCTCAAGTGGCTCAAGTGGTTAAGACGCTGAACTGCAGGCTGTGGAAGGTCAGTAGTTCAGCAGTTCGAGACCCGGGTGCCGCATGACGGAGTGAGCTCCCGTCTCTAGTTCCAGCTCCTGCCAGCCTAGCAGTTCGAAAGCAAGAAATTGCAAGTAGATAAATAGGGACCACTTCGGTGGGAAGGGAACAGCGTTCCGTGCGCCTTGGTGTTTAGTCATGCTGGCCACATGACCACGGAAATGTCTTCAGACTGCGCTGGCTCTTCGGCTTTGAAACGGAGATGAGCACCGCGACCCTAGAGTTGGACTCGACTGGCTTTTGAGCAAGGGAACCTTTACCTTTAGGTCTTTCGGCCCCCGCCCCCATTGCTGGGTTGTTGTTTTTTAAAAAAGAAACACACACAGAATTTTTCTGCAGTCCAGCGGCTAGAACCCTCGGGAGCCAAATGCAACTCTCTGACATGGCACCCATGGCTGTTCTTAGCGTCGTTTCCCATGGTGGCACCCAGCCTCTGTTTCAGGAAAGTGGGCAAGACCCTTGCTCAGGGGGGACTGTGCTGCCCCCAGTAAGCATTAACTGTAGGCAGTAGTCGTTTGGTAAAACTGCTGTGTATCTTTAAGAGTAATTGCACCTGAGAATTGTAGTGCTCAGTCAGGGGTCCCAGCAGTTTCCCTCTGACTGGCTCATTAAGAGTAATTTCCTGAGCTCAGAGGCGCGAAAATAGGAATGTTATTGCTCTTTTCCTGCTTCTTTGTCAGACGAGCACCACAACCCTAGAGTCGAATTCGACTGGCTTTCGAGCAAGGGAACCTTTACTTTTACTTACCGCAAGGAGAAGGGGAGACCCATCTCTTTCTCAGCACGGCCGTCGAATTGAGCTAGATCACAAAGATGTAACTTACCTACCCAGCTATCAGCTTAATTGTGATTAAATGATCTTCTGAATGATGATTCAAGCTTTCTTCAGTGGTCATGCGCTGACTCATACCTAGAAAGCATTGGCTCAGCTGCAGCTGGCGCTGGACAGGACAGTGAGAAAGAGGGATGAAGTCCCCCCCCCCCAGTGTGAAGCTGGAGTTCTCTTGGGATTACAAATTATCTCCAGGGAACAAAGAACAGTTCACGGGGGGGGGGGGGGGGCTGCTTTGGAGGGGCGACTCT
>NW_015176057.1:228677-230915 GCF_001447785.1 Gekko japonicus | reverse complement strand
GGGAAAAAAGAACAGTTCGCGGGGGGGGGGGGATGGCTGCTTTGGAAGGTCGACTCTATAGCACGATACCCATCCTCTCCCCCACACCCCTCCCTCCTGAGGCTCCACCTCCCCAAATCTCCAGGTATTTCCCAACTCAGAGCTTGCGGCCTTTTTATTTTTTAAACTGCCCCCAAAGGGGCAGGTTTTTATTACATTTTCCACATAACATACACAAACAATCATAACAAATACATACATATACATACATACAAACAGTACAAACAGATACATGGAGGTTATTTTCAATTTTTAACAATATTTATACTGATGCCTATTCCACCTTAATAACAATTTCTCATGAACTGTGTAAGCAACTTTTCTGTCTCTATCATCCTAACAGGTATATATTTCATTTAGTAAACTCTTAGTCTGTCTCTTGCAAGCTTGCCTACATATATTTATCATACCAATTATGAAACTGTGACCAAGCATTCTGGAATGTCGAATCTGTTGCACCTTTTATCAATAAAGTCAATTTATCCCATTCTGCAGCCTCCAAGATTTTATTTACTAGTTCTCGTTTTGTTGGTATCTCCGGTAATTTCCAATATTTTGCATAGAGAATTCTTGCAGCCATAGTTAAAAAAAACCAATCAAATAACGATCATCTTTGTTAGAATTATCAGGTAGAATATTCAACAACAAAGTCTCTGATGTAAATGGTACTACCGTCCCTAGTACCTTTTGCAAGATTTCATGTACCATTACCATTTGCAGTCTTCATAGGGCGCCCGGCCTTGGCTGACAGAGGGATTTTTAGAAACCTAAATCCTTTCCCTTCTCTTCATTAGACATTCTTTTGTCTTCACCCCAAGCCTCAGTATAATAACATCATTTAAGCAGCAAAAATGCCAGCCAGCAAAGCCAGTGCTGAAGGCCAAGTTAGCAAACAGCCGCACGGCTGCCGTGGCATTTCCCCTTGGAGCTGAGCTAGGTGGGAACAAAGGAGACCCAAATGCTGCCAAATACCAGCAGGCTCAAAGTGATGAACTTGGCTGCATTGAATGCCCCGGGCAGCTTTCCAGCGAGGAAGGCAACAAAGAAAGAAAGGCCAGCCAGGAAGCCCCTGTAGCCCAGAGCACTGTAAAACATGGCAATAGACCCTCCATTGCACTGAAGACTGATCTGTCCAGCCTGGGAGTACATATTCAGTTCCAGAAAGGGAGGGGGGATTCCCATCCAAACACCCAACTGAATAATGAAACAAAATGATGTTTGCCTCACTCTTCCCCAGCTGCGTCCTTGTCCTGTTCCCTGGCTTTGTGATGATTAAGGCAAGTGAGCAAAGTTCCCCAACTCGTTCAACAGTTCGAGACCCAGGTGCCGCATGATGGAGTGAGCTCCCGTCTCTAGTTCCAGCTCCTGCCAACCTAGCCGTTCGAAAGCAAGAAATTGCAAGTAGATCAATAGGTACCACTTCGGTGGGAAGGTCACAGCGTTCCGTGCACCTTGGTGTTTAGTCATGCCGGCCACATGACCACGGAAACGTCTTCGGACAGCGCTGGCTCTTTGGCTTTGAAACTGAGATGAGCACTGCAACCCTAGAGTCGGATTCGACTGGCTTTCGAGCAAGGGAACCTTTATCTTTTTAAGAGTCCTTGGTATGGAATAAGCTTCTGATTCTAATAATTGTAGCTCAGAGGCGCTGCCTTACTCGCAGGGTAGCTCCAATAACGGGGTACCCCACTACTGACCTGAACCAGAGACCCTCAGAAACAGGCCAAAGAAGATACTCTTGACCTGTGCCAAAGAGCCAGCCAAAGCTCTGCGAAGGGTTTCAGGCTAAGGATATTATAACACTGGGAACAGTGCAGAAAAGGGCAACCAGAATGATAAAAGGGTTGGCACACTTTCCCTGCGAAGAAAGGTTAAAGCGCTTGGGGCTCTTTAGCTTGGAGAAACAACGGCTGGGGGGTGACATGATCAAGGAGTCCTTTTCTCCCTTTCTCACAATACAAGAACTCATGGGCACTCCATGAAATTGCAGAGCAGTCGGGTTAGAACGGATAAAAGGAAGTCCTTCTTCACCCAAAGAGTGATTAGCACATGGAATTCACTGCCACAGGAGGTGGCGGCGGCTACAAGCATGGACGGCTTCAAGAGGGAATTAGATGAGCATATGGAGCAGAGGTCCATCAGTGGCTATTAGCCACAAGGTATAGATAGGGACTCTGGGGCAAGTGATGCACTGTATTC
>NW_015176057.1:209515-228609 GCF_001447785.1 Gekko japonicus | reverse complement strand
GGGGGGGGGGGGCAACAGTGGGAGGGCTTCTAGTGTCCTGGCCCCACTCCTGGACCTCCTGATGGCACCTGGTATTTTTGGCCACTGTGTGACAGAGTATTGGACTAGATGGGCCATTGGCCTGATCCAACATTGGCTTCTCTTATGTTCTTATGCTGCGCAAGGCATTCTCAAGGACAACCTCCAAGCCCCACCCCCTCCACCCAGTAAAGATATGCATATGAAATAACAGCAAATTCCTCCAGGTAAAGTATCTGCATTTCCGAGGCCATTCAGAAGACAGCTAGCCAACCTTTGTCTCCGTATCCCCATGTCATCCCCTTTGTGTGATACCTCTGCCAAGGTGGAAATCTTTTGTCTCAATACCTGCCCTTCCTGTCCCCTCCCTCAGGATACCAAGATCAGCTGATCGAACATTAAATCAGTAACGATCCTTCCTGACACCTGTCAGAGACCCATTTTCCCCTTTTGTCTAAACCTGGGAACCCATTCAACCTACTCCGGTAAGACCATCAACGGTCATTATACCCATCAAGTTCAGACCCAGGAGACCGCCCCCAAATTTCTATAAATGTAGAGAGGAAGGCCTGCCTCGGTGTGCACTCTGAGGGTGCCTGTTATAGGGCACACCCCTAAAGCCTCTACTTTGGGTCTCCTTTCTTAGCATGGAATGCTGGCTGTTTGCACTGTCTTCTACATGGATGTCTGCACATTCTGGACAGGCAATATAACCCCTATTAACTGCTCCTTAACGTCTCTTATCATCGCCTCTTTATTTCTTCGTTCTGGATTGTGTGCATATTTTTGATTGCTTAGCAGGATTGCGCACAGGGGTATTTTCTAATCAAACTGTTGAATACTCTTTAAATCTGGAGTCTTCATACTGAACTGGACCTTGGTATATATAGGTGTATGATCCCTTTGAAGGTCAAAGAAGACGGGGATGGCAAAGAATGAGATGGTTAGACGGTGTCATAGATACAACAAACATGAAATTGAGCCAACTTCGGAGGACGGCGGAAGACAGGAAGGCCTGGCGTGATCTGGTCCATGGGGTCGCAAAGAGTCAGACTCGACTGTGCGACTGAACAACAACAACAACAAACATGATCCCTGGTATCCTGGTACCCTTCTGGCCTCCTCTGTCCCATAGCTGATTCCCCCCAATATCGAGACAAGCCACTTGGGGTAACATGGGATAATTTCAATTCCGTTTCCCAATCCCATTGGAGAGAGGAAAACAGGGAACATGCTTGGAAGATCCTGATGCTGATATCACTGTCCAAGCCCTCCATGCCCATTCCATATTTCTAAGGTCTGCAGTCGAGATGCTGTCTGCTGTTCTGAAATAACTTCTAATTCATCAAGCAAGCAAGCAGAAGGGTGTTTTCATCCCTTGGTTAAAGGGATTTTGGACCGATGACGTTTGTGCTACCATAGGTCATCACCAGCAGATGAATTAGGATGGGGGACCAGAAAGCAGAGGCTGTCCTTGATCAATTTAGACAGCTGGCACCTCTGCCTTGATACCAGTCTCAGCGTCTTAGTGGCAAAAATGGACGGAAATGCCCCTAATCTTGCTGGTCTACTGAAGAAAAGATGGGCTGGTCTTGCTGGTCTACTGAAGAAAAGATGGGTGATGGGCCCATTTCGATGACCTTCTAATCTAGGGGCTTTTGTGGCATCACGGTCACAGCTCAGTCCAGGAGGCCTTGTTAGCTGGGTGGCTACAGTGCCCACTTGAGGGGTTGGCAAACTCAGAGAAAGTCTGGCAGACTGGATTAGCGGGATGGAGAGAAAGAGGAGGACGGATGGATGGATGGAGAGTGAAAATGTGAGCAAATGGAACCTTGGGTGCCCATCCTTTGAGATGGGCAAAGCTTGCTTGTGTATGGCTAGAAGGTGAATCTGATGAAATGAGATGGGCTGAATGGGGGTGCGAATGGGGATGCGAATGCAGTGTGCTGAGCTGTGTGAATGGGGGGATGAATGTGGGCGTGAATGTGATGGGCTGAATGGTTGAGGGATGAAGGGAACTAGTGGACTTCTCCTGGGAATGCTACTTAGAGCCTCCCCTGCACATTGTTAATCCCTATGGTTCATTGTATCATTTTTTTTTCTATAACTGGTCCCATTTTTTCCCATAACTAGGCAGCCACAGCTTCACTGCTGTGTGTCTGTCCTGGGTGCCTGACAAGTCACCCCCAAATTCATTTGGGTTCCTTTCCATCGGGGAGCGGTGGCACAGGGGATTTATCCTCTGGTTAAACATCTGAGCTGAACAGGACTGCTGTCAGTTCTAGCCCTGCGCTGGTGTGAGCAACCAGCCTTGTCCCCAGCTCGCTGTCCACCCAGCGGTTCGAAAGCTTCGGCAAGTAGATAAAATGGGTACCACTCCTTAGAGAGGGTGGGCACACTAAACCCCTGGTGGGGGTGGTGTTAGCCGACGAGCGGAAGGTCCGCGCGTATAAGATCAAAAGCTGAGAGAGATCTACGCAGCATCAAAAAAGTAGCCTGTAATGGGCCATTCCGGCCAGACGGTGGCAGTGCTGATGACATTAAGCAACGCTGAATGAGAATGCTGCCGGAACACGTCTGAAGCTTACAGCTGACCGAACTCCCCGTCGACTGCGAAAATGTGTGTGAATTAAAAAAAGATATGTTGTCCTCCCTTACCCCTATCATTGTTAGTCCCGTGCGAATTCATGAGTAACTGTAAATCGCTCAGAGCTAGCAGCTCTGCAAGGATTGAGCGATCAATAAATTGAAAGATTATTATTATTCTTATTACCTCCACAGCCTCTTCTCCATGGACTTCTGCATATCTGGAATGGTAATTATAACCCCCAACAAATTCCTATTATTCCTGCTCACCTCTGTATTTCCATTACTTGTGACAGACAGATAAGTTTTATTCACTGTCGTTGACCAACACATAAAACAATGTCACTTTGTAACATGGGTAAAAGATATCACATTAAAATAGGAACAGAATTTTAAGACTGGTTATGAAAACACCATAAAAACCATAATGGTTAAAATTAAGAAAACTTAATCTTTATTCTCCTTTTTTCGATCTACTATAGATTCTCTAATTCCTAGGGCAAGCCATCCGAACCTAGCCACCTGATAAGTAACTTCTGCCTGGCTATCCAATAGCAAATTTCTTAAAAGGCAGATTCTTTGCCTGCGAGAGAGAGGGAGTGTCTTAGGGAAAGGAGGAGACTCGCGGATGTTATTGTACGCTTTACAATCAAAAATTACATGTTCTACAGACTCAAGAGAGCCAGTTTGGTGTAGTGGTTAACTGTGCAAACTCTAATCTGGGAGAACCGGGTTTGATTCCCCACTCCTCCCCTTGCACCTGCTGATGTGACCTTGGGTCAGTCACAAGCTCTGGCACAGCTGTCCTTGAAAAAGAGCAGTTTCTGTCAGAGCTCTCTCAGCCCCACCCACCTCACAGGGTGTCTGTTGTGGGGAGGGGAAGGGAAAGGAGTTTGTCAGCCGCTCTGAGACTCCAAGTGAAGGGCGGGGTATAAATCCAATCTCTTCTTCTTCTCTTCTTCAATACCATCCATACAAGAGAGGCACATCCTTTCTTCATAAGAAGTCTTCTTAAATTTTCTTTCCAGGACTGCAGATGGGAGTACATCCCAACGCATTAGTGTAAACGTTCTTCTGTAGTCCTGATTTAATAAACGGGAAAGGTAAGGCATAGGGATTACTCTGTTATCTGGAGCCAGGAGGACTCGCCATTTCTCTATCATACATTACTTGTGTGTATGCTGTAATGTGTATTTTTTTTTCTGTATGTCTGCATTTTATTCGGATTTCTTCTTTTACTAAAAACAACCCTTTTAGTTAAGCCACTGCCTGGTTCATTTCTGAGAGTTTCTCTAAGGACCAGTGTTCCCTCTAAGCTGAGTTAGTGTGAGCTAGCTCACAATTTTTTTCGCTTCCAGCCTACTCATTTTTGTCTCCACTCAGGCAGGATGGCTCCAGAGCAAACTGATTTATGCAGGAGCCAAGTTGCTCGCTCACAACTTTAATGCCAGTAGCTCACAAAGTAGAATTTTTGCTCACAAGATTCCACAGCTTAGAGGGAGCATTGCTAAGGACATGATCATACATGCCATCTGGTGCGAAGGGGAAGCGAGCCTATTTCCCCCTCGCAGTTGCAAGATCACACATCCTTTGTAGTTGCAGGCTCAGCCTGTCACTGCCCAATCAGATGGCACATGGCCGGGTGGTTTCTTTTTTTGGCCTTTTGTTTCCCATGTGCATAAACGACAAACCGCACCTCCGCACTGAGGGTTCCCCATGGAGTATGCAGTTATGCACACACTGCTAAGGGAAACAGCACCGAGCTGGGATGGAATGAGCAGACCATCCTGATGGCATGAGAGCGTGCTTGAGCGATCAGACAGGGGAAAGACCATCTGTAGGCCATCGGCAAGCTCCAGTGTCTTTTAACACCGCTTCCATGATGAGGCAGCACGAGGTGCTGACGGCTGCAGGACCTTTCCAAGATACTGCTGTCTGATAGTGCCCTTTAGATCCATCAGGCATTCACAGCTGAGTCAGATCTAAAGGCACGTCTGACCGTGGCCTAAACGAAAGACTCCCAGAAAACATAGGTGGAGAATCTCACTAATTACCTCCCTCCCACAAGCTTTCCTGTTCTCCTTGCTAATTTCCCTAATAAACAGCCTTTTGGGACATATATATAGCATTTGAGGTAACAGCTGGGGTGGGCGAGGGCAGTCGTCAATCCCCTTCTAGTTTCTGCTCCTGTAGAACTTGTGTTCTATCTGCTGCAGATGTTAGGTGTTTTGTTTCTTGTTTTTTTTCTTTGCATGTTTATTTGTTTGCAGACACTGCTTTCCAATCATGCCCAGCTGCATAGAGAATAAATCTAGGGCAGGGGTGTCAAACATGTGGCCCGGGAGCTGGATCAGGCCCCCGGAGGGCTTCTATCAGGCCCGCGGTGGAAATGGCTGCCTTCTGCTTCTTCTTCCAGTGTTGCTGCCACTGCATCATCATAGGTTTGCAGCTTACAGATACACACCTGAACAGCATACTCAGGATTGCAACAGCACAGGCATTTTGATGCAACAATTCAGAGCAAGAGACGTCCTTTATCAGACACTGCTAAATAAACAAAATATTGCAAGAGTGCTGTTTTAAGCATGTTTTTATTTTAAGTTAAAGAAAACACCCTTTCTGTTTGTGTCCTTTATAAAGTTTATATCTCCGCTACCTGGCATTACCTCTTATGACACACGTGGCCCGGCCCAACAAGGTCTCATTTAGGTCAGATCCGGCCCTCAGAACAAATGAATTCGACACCCCTGATCTAGCTATTGCTTTTTTTATCCTGCCTTGCATCTAAGGAATCTACGTGATTCCCCCCTCTTCTGTGTTGCTCTCACAACAACTCTAAAAGATAGGCCAACGCAGCTGAGAGTGACTAGTCTACAGTCTCTGAGCAAGTTTCACAACAGAGGAGAGATCTGAACCCAGGCCTGCCCAGAAGGGTTGCGAACTCTGTGTTGGAAAATACCTGGACACTTTGGGGGTGGAGCCTGGGGAGGGCAGGATTTGGGGAGTTGATGGACCTCACTGAGATATAATGCCATAGAGTCCACCCGGGGATACTGATCTCTGTTTTCTGGAAATTAATTCTGGGAGATCTCCAGGCCCCACCTGGAAGCTGGCAAGCCTACTCTCTAGTCTGCTGCTCTAACCGTTAGGCAACACTGACTCTAAATCCTAGCACTGAAATTCTAGTGAAGCTCAGTAGCTAAATATAAAGGCACTAGCCCCAGAAGTTAGGTTAGGTGCTCACGACTCCAAAAAAAGAGATGTGTCCGACAATGTCAGATGTTCAGGACTGTCTGAAGGCAGGGGCAAAAGAGAATGTCATGGGGGAGGGAGTTCCTGAGCTCCACATCATTTAAATGCCACCCTATGAAAAGCTTTAGTACTGCTCTCTGCAAGTCAAACAGCAGTGCCAGAAACAGTGTCAGAAACAGTGTTTTCCTTGGAAGAAAACAAGAAGAAGAAGAAGAGATTGGATTTATACCCCGCCCCTTCACTAGGAGTCTCAGAGCGGCTTCCAATCTCCTTTCCCTTCCCCCTCCCCACAACAGACACCCTGGGAGGGAGGGGGGGCTGAGAGAGCTCTCTCGAGGACTGCCCTTGAGAGAACAGCTCTGAAAGAACTTGTGACTGACCCAAGGCCACCCAGCTGGCTTCATGTGGGGGAGTGGGGAATCAAACCCGGTTCTCCCAGATTAGAGTCTGTGCGCTTAACCACTACCAGGGGTCATTTTGTAGAAAAAGAGGCACAGGAGCTCATTAGCATAACTCATTTGCATATGCCACACCACCTGACATCACCGGACGTGTGTCAGAAGGCAACACCCACTGCTCAGGCACCGCTGGATTGTTTTGTTTTGTTTGTTTTTTGGCCACCTGAAGGGGATTTTTAATTGCATTTTCTATAAACTACAAAGAAAATAGGAAAGGGGATCTAATATCTACGGGAGAAAGGAAAGTTAACCACTAAAAACCCAAGTAGTGAAGATCATTACATAAACTTATAAAATGTTTAGTCTAATCTATTATTAATAGAATGAGCTTGAATGTTTAAATCTAGCCAATATTCCCCAAAAGTTGATATCAATTACTGTAAGTCAGTCACAAAAGCATCAAACTTAAATATATCTTCTTAAAGGTGGAATTCAGAGTTCCTCAGCATCTCATTTCTTGGCATTTCTTTTCCACAAATCATAGTCTCTTTTGGGGGCCGCAGCCCCCAACTCCAAATCAGAGTCCATCTCGGTGGTTGAAGAAGAGTTTTCACCGCTTTCTTTATCCTGGTTATCATCTTTGTCGTCTTCTTCGGACCTTTCCAGTTGCTGCTTCAAGAACTCATTTCCTTTCTTAACAGAGTCAATTCTTTCTTTTTTTTCCATTTATTCTGAAGAGTAGGGCTTCAGGAACCAACCATTTGTACTGTATGTTGTTTGTTTGTAAAAACAAGGCCAAGTCTTTGAATTTCTTCCTTTTCTTTCTAATTTCAAATGGAATGTCTTTTAGTATCCGTATGGTATTACCGTTGATTTTCAGGGGTATTCCTGATGTTGTTTTCAAGATTTGGTCCCTTTCATGTCTTTTTGAGAATCTAACCACTATTTCTCCAGGCAGATTATTTTTCTTAATATATTCCGAATATGATCTATAGACCACATCCATTTCGCTTTGAAGATATTCCGTTTTCAAATCTGCCACTGGTGCAAGTAGATCACCCAATACTTGTTTTAGATTCTCTCCTTTTGTCTCAGGAACTCCTTGGAATCTCAGAATAAAGCTTGCTTTTTCCATTTGTAGTTGCAAAAGCTGGGATTCATCAGTAATTATTTTCTTTTCCAACTCCTGTACATGCTTTTTCACCTTTTTAGATTTGGCATTAACTTCCTTCAATGTTTCTGCTGTTTGCTCTGTTAATTTCTTAGTTTCATTCAGTTCCAGTTGTTGTGCAGCAAAGTTCTGGTTCAAAGTAGCCAATGGCTGATTGATGTTTGTCATCTGGTCCAGCAGAGGGAGCAATGATTCAGCTAAAAGTTGTGAAAGCTCGTTGGTAGCTTCTGGTCTTGGGCTTCTACTTCCCAAAGGAGGCTTGAGCTGCAATGGTTTCTGTTTCTCGCCTCTCCGCCCCACCATTTTTGAGGATTGTTTACTTTTAGAAAAGTTTGCCAAAGTCTCTGTTTTCCACAAGAACACAAGAACACTTTGCTGCAGTCTTGTGTGCTTAAATCAGTTCTAAGGCTTTTACGTCTGGCACCCTCTTTTTAAGATGATCTGCTTGGATATCGCGTCTGGGAGTTCCCTCCCCCGCTTGCTTAAATCAGAGGGGCTTTCTAGCCGAAAATCAGTGTTTTGCTTTCACCACAACTCACAGTTCATCGTTGGTCCTCAGACCCGCCTCAGGTACATGTAAAATGCCTGATCTTCGTGCGCTTGTCCCGGTCAGCAACTCTAGAGCCATATGGTCACACAGCGGCAGGACCTTTGGGGCAGAGGGAAGCCTCGATTCCCCGGCCTTGAGCCGGCAAAGAGGCAATCCCTCAAAAGCCCCATGTCTGGACTGTTTTGGGTTGCTAGCTATTGGGGGTGGGGAACGTGCGGATCTGTCCTCGCAGAGGAGGGAGAGCTTGTACCTGAATAAAACTTGGTCTTAAAGGTGCCACTGGACTATTTTGGACTGAAGGGCTGGGGGGGGGGCTCTGCAACTTACCTGGCTGCTTCTTACTCTGACTGAGGGCTTCTGGGAGAAGGGGGTGGGGCTTGTTGGATGTGCCCGTCCCCTGGGCTCTTTACTGCCGGAGCTCTGTTCCTGTGCGCTCCAGCAGGAAATGACCACTACACCAAACTCGCTCTTAACCACTACACCAAAACAACTCCCCTCCTTGGGTGAGATCAGATATTAATCTTCTCTGAAGTCCTCCCTATACAGCAAGGCCCCAGGCCTTTGAGTTTAGGGGCTCTCTGAGGTCTGCAGAATGCTTCACTAACCAGTCTTGGGCCTAGGAAAAAGAAGGCCACCTACAATATCAGGGTAGAGCTACTGGGGATGGGGCACGAGGATGTAGCACATGGCATTATATGGCAATTTCATTTCGGGGTGACCCCAAACATGATGTCACCGTGTTGAGCTGTGTGCTAGGATTTTCCCCAGTCTTTATCGTAAAGAACAGAGAGGTTAGGGCATTCCTAGAGAGTCACTTGAGATGGTGAAGTCTCTTCTGAGTTGTCACCTAGAAGAGACGTTGCCATATTGTGTGATGTTGTCCCCCCGCTATATTTCTCCCGGCACCCCACTGAGCAAGCGTGGGGGGGGGGGATGCAGAGCTGGGGCAGGAGTTTGCTCAGCAGCTGGGCGACCCACATTCGTAGCATCACCCTTGACAGCAGAAACAGTTTTGCATAGGACTAGGTAGGGAGAGGGACCTGTAGGACTGGGTCAATGTTCCCTCTAAGCTGTGGAGTCTTGTGAGCAAAAATTCTACTTTGTGAGCTACTGGCATTAAAGTTGTGTGCGATTTGGCTACTGCATTTAAATCTGTTAAGTATGCAACTCAACAACGTTGTAAGTTACAAGTGAATCAGCTTTATTAAGAATGAGAACTTCCAAGATCACTCAAGACATGACAACACGACGACAACAAACAGTGGAGCCTAGCTCCCTTTTAAACAATCCCGGGCTGGTGTAGCCACGCCCTCACTTAGTTAAGGTCCAATCATAATACAGATATAATATAACATCCAATAAACATAGTTCCCTCCAGCACAGTTCTCTTACATTTGATTGGTTACAATACTGCTTCAGCCAATGGTATTGTTTCAGATTAGAATCCTGGCTCAGTTTGCTCTGGAGCCCTCCTTCCTGAGCTGAGAAAAAAATCTGTGAGCTGGAGGCTAAAAAAACTGTGAGCTAGCTCACACTAATTCGGCTTAGAGGGAACACTGTCTTGGAAGTATGCTAGATCTTTCCTTCCAATTGTGGTCCCAGGGACAGTATGGGAATAGATATGCCCCTTTCAGCTGCTTCCCAGAGGCCCTGAATGAATCAGCTCAGAGAACCTTGTGAGAAATTTCCAGCCCTGTTTACCTCTTTGCATGAAAATGAAGTGGAGAATTATGCCATCTGTAAGGATAACGGAACTGCGGTGGCTCCAGTGGTTAAGATGCTAAACTGCAGGCTGTGGAAGGTTGGTAGTTCAGCAGTTTGAGACCCAAGTTTGCTGCATGACGGAGTGAGCTCCCATCTCTAGTTCCAGCTCCTGCCAACCTAGCAGTTCGAAAGCAAGAAATTGCAAGTAGATAAATAGGTACCACTTCGGTGGGAAGGTAACAGCGTTCCGTGCGCCTTGGCGTCTAGTCATGCTGGCCACATGACCATGGAAATGTCTTTGGACAGCTGGCTCTTCAGCTTTGAAACAGAGATGAGCACCGCAACCCTAGAGTCGGATTCGACTGGCTTTCGAGCAAGGGAACCTTCGCCTTTACTAAGGGAAGAAAACAGGTGTGTGGAAACGAAGAGTCTCTTTGTTCTAAAGCAATGCATTAACCACTAAAGCAGAGGGCCTTATTGAGATGATTATTCCCTACTGTGATCAGTCCCTGCAGGTAATCAGCCCAAGTTTATTTATTCCACATCGCAAGCGAAAGCCTTGTATCCCAGCCAAAGATCACTCGTGTTTTCTCTTCAAATTTTTATTTAAAATTAGTTTAATCACCCTTGAAATGATTAAATATAAAAGAAAATGATACCCCCCAAAAAAACAGGCCAATGAAATTAGAAACAGAAAAGCATTCATAGCACCTCTTATCCTGTCTATCTTAAAGTTAAAAGATAAGTACAGTTTCTAAGGTTCTCACCAAAGCACGTTCCGAAAGATTAGACAAGTGTCATGCAAGCCACATCTGAGAGAGTCAGGGATGTGTTAGGTGTGACACCTCAATCATGTGAAACTCACCTGACTTTGTCAAAACCATTTAAATGTTCCCTCTGAAGGCATCATGTAACCACCTCTTAGAATAAATTTCCCACAGACATAATTGTTCATTCCTAGATTTAATTCTGGGCAGGCAAGCCATTAATTCATAGTTATCTTTCTCAAGGATCTAACAGTGGGAACATGGCTGAAACAAAGCAAATATATTTTTTGCAGAAATTGTCAGACCTGTTTTTGTTTAATTATCTGTACAATCAGCAGTCAGCGTCTGTAACAAAGGGATGCATATAATCCTGCTGTGTGAGATATAGGGCTTTTCCTCTCTTGTGTATTCCTGTTGCTTTGGGGAGGGGGTTCCTCTTCCAAATGTGTTTTGCTCCCCCTAGTGGTTGATTTCATATTACATTGTTGTATGTCTGGCATATCTCCTTGCAGATTTATTTATTTTTTAAATTTATTTTTATTGTTTTTAGAGCAACATACAGAAATTGAAATAGTATAGCAAGTATAAGACATTGGTGTGTCCGACATCAGGAACATTAACATTAATACATGGAACAAAGTCTAAGAAAAACACTAGGTAGAGCTTACCCAAAGTTGTTTTAAGGGAATTGGTATGGTAGCTATCGGAGAAAACCTGAGGGCGCTAGCAGTGGACATCAAGAAAGAAGTTGGTAACGTTGGCAGCAGGCTTATGTGTGTATGTTGTGGTTTGTGAGAACCATTGGGTATGTGTGGGCCCTAGACAATCTAAAACGCATTGTTAAATTGTATTGTTAAATATGTTACCGGAGAGTTATAAATGGAAAGATAAATACATGATAGTTTATATACTTACAACTGCAAGAATTTTGCAGTTGTAAGTATATAAAGAGCATATTCCTACGCAAGAGGAATGAACATGTAAATTATTAGAAATGGCAGAGATGGACAAGTTAAGCCTAATACTTCAAGGAAAGGATGAAAAAGTGTTTGTGGAAAGATGGAAGCATCTGTATGTGGATTAATTTAGGTTGATAATGGTAGACTCCAGGATATGTAAGAAGATCTATGGTAATGGACTTGTATTTTACGGAAAATGAAAATAAAGCTTATAAAAAATAAAAATAAAAAATAAAACGTATTTTAGAGAGTGAACCATTTCTGATATCGCAAATTGGGAGTAAATCATGCATTAACATGAAAGAAAAAATGAGGTACCAAGTCGTCTCGAAGTTCGAGTACTGTGTCATGCTTGTTTGTGATCTGTGAATTGAATCTGTTATTTTTGCCATTACAAATTGCTCCCATAGTTTGTCATGCCATCTAGAAATGGTTGGAGGTGAGGAAGATTTCCAGCACACTGCTAACGTCAGACGAGCTGTTGCAAGGAGTATCGAGGTAAGGTCTTTCATTCTGTTAGATATAGAGTTGTCCCAGAGATTTAGAAGGATGATTTCTGGTTTGAAGGAGATGTTTTATGATGTGATCTCTCCTTAAACGGCAAATTTTTATGCTGGGCATAAAGTGATGTGATATCGAATCCTACAGGAAATGGAACGGGGGAAAATCCATAAAGCAACAAGAACACAAGTGAGGGAGATGAGAATGCAGAAAAGGGGCCCATCTGACTCTTGAAGCTCCATCAGAACTGATGGAAAGGACCTGTCATAAACCTGCCCCAGGTCTATGTGTGTGTTATGTTGGGAGTAACTGGTACAGTTAATCCAGTATCCCATCTCAATTTAAGAACATAAGAGAAGCCAATTTGGATCGGGCCAGCAACCCATCCAGTCCAACACTCTGTCACACAGTGGCCAAAAATACCAGGAGCCGCCCGGAGGTCCAGCAGTGGGGCCAGGACACTAGGAGCCCTCCCACTGTTGCCCCACTCCAAGCACCAAGAATACAGAGCATCACTTGCCCCAAAGCCCCTATCTATACCTTGTGGCTAATAGCCCCTGATGGACCTCTGCTCCATATGCTTATCTAATTCATTCTTGAAGCTGTCCATGCTCGTAGCCGCCACCACCTCCTGCGGCAGTGAATTCCATGTGTTCATCACTCTTTGGGTGAAGAAGGACTTCCTTTTATCCGTTCTAACTCGAATCAGAGTGAGTGGGAGACACGGGCACAAGGCAGAGACTGTGAATGGCGATGCAGGTGGAGTGCTAGGAGTCCTGCTGGCTCTCTTATTAGAACATCCCCTAAATTTTATTTGTTTGTCTGCCTTATTTATAGTTTGCCTTTCTCATTTGGACTCAAGGAGGATTACACAGAGTAGAAAAAACAAACCGGGATCACAGTGTAAACCCCCCCAAAACAATCACTGTGATTTATGGCTAATGGTCAGGTATTCCAATAACTCCGTAACAACACACAGGACCTAAGTAGGTTCGGTTTACTGGTCAGAGTAGAGGACACTCCATGAACGTCCGTGTTAGGAATAACGTAAGATGAGCGGGCTAAGCAGTTATACCCCATTCGTACAAGACCCCCTGAGGAGCAGAGGCCGATGAGCAAACACCTGCAAGTGCAGGGAAAAGCTAATGGACCCAGTGAAGGCGGGAGACTGGCAAAGGAGGCAGGACGGAGAATCCAGGTGCTCAAGGCCACAGAGAGATAACAAGGCAACAGGGAGGTAAAAGCGGGGTGGCGAAGCGCAAGTACCCAGCCCACACATTCCAGGACAGGAGACATCAGGGTCATTTCGTAGAAAAAGAGGTGCAGGAGCTCATTAGCATAACTCATTAGCATAACCTATTTGAATATGCCACACCCCCTGGCATCACAAGACTTTTTGAAGAGACACGCCAGCTCAGAGGAAGAAGCAGAACTTGCTAAGTGGAAAGTTTTTAGCAGCGATGATGACAGCAGCCCGGAGGGAGGAGACGGAGAACCGGAGGAGAAAGGAGCGGTAGGAGGTGCTTCCTACAACCTGAGAGATAAAAAAGGCAGACGCCTCAACACCTGATGAACTGTTGAGAGTGCTTTAAAGGACAATACTAATAATAACCCAAAAGGACATTACTAATACAATTCACCTTTTTATTGTTGACAGGTAAAGAAGAAAGAAGATCGTCCATCCACGGATGAAGCTATGGAATGTATTAATACTAACAAAAGATTAATATACTAAATTACTAATCACTCACCACTGTTCTTAATTCGTCTATATACCCTCCCTTTTTTATATATATGCAGAGAAGGGAGAGCTTGTACCTGGATAAAACTTGGTCTTAAAGGTGCCACTGGACTGTTTTGGATTGCTAGCTATGGGGGGGGGCACGTGTAGATCTGCCCTCATAGAGAAGGGAGAGCTTGTACCTGAAAGCGGGCCGGGGGGGGGGGCTCTGCAAGTTACCTGGCTGCTTCTTGCTCCTTGTAGCCTGATTGAGGACTGCTGGGAGCAGGGGGTGGGGCTTGTGGCATGTGCCCGGCCCCTGGGCTCCTTATTGCCGGAGCTCTGCTCCTGTGCGCTCCCGCAGGAAATGACCCCTAGCAGTGTCAACTGTCACTAATAGGTTTTATAATTAATAAAAATACATATGGTCCTTATGTTACACAGGTGACAGGAAAATATCACAACCAGGGGTCATTTCGTAGAAAAAGAGCTAGGGGAACTCATTAGCATAACTCATTAGCATATGCCACACCCCCTAACATCACCGGAAGTGTGTCATAAGGCCACACACCCCGCCCCCAATGGTCCCGGCTGCCGCCGCCGGCCTTGCAGCTCCTGGGCTTCGTCATGTGCCCCGCCCCCCGTACCTCACTCGGGGGAACTGCGATCCCCCGTGATCCCCCCGAAATGACCTCTGATCACAACTAATAATGTGATCCTGTATCACAAATTTAGAAAAGTCCCAGCCTTGTGATATTGCTTTAAAAAAAAAATTATTTCAGTTTTTTTAAAAAATAGGGTACGGGGGAGGGGAAAGGGTATGGGGGAAGGGAATAAGTGTGAGGTGCTTTTTAACAAATACTGAAAACAATCTTTTAAAAGTTGATTAATAAATCTGAGTAAATTATTATAATATTATATCATTACCTATCACTATTTCCCTATAATATGTTTTCACAATTCCCAATCTAAAAATAGAAATTATAAGGAAGGACATATAAACAAATTCAATATTTTATGTAAATTTGAAATGCTTACGTAGCCATTTAAAATAATTTGTAGTAATGGGGAAATAGCAAAATTCCAAATCACAGTTGAGAATCATCATACATCATCATACATTCACAGTTTAACTAAACAGTGAAAAACTGATAACCATCAGTTAACTGAGAACCAAAGGATAATGTTGTAATATTCTGCTGTAGTATTGTATCACTTTTACAGCTCTATCTCTAATAAGTACGAAAGGCTCTCAATTTATTCTGAAATTCACTACTTGATCTTTTATTTAAATGATTTGTCAATTTTGCCATGACGGCATATTCTTCCATCTTTCCAGTCTTCAAGATTTGGGCAAGCCTCGGTTTTCCATTTGGTTGCAAATCCTACTGGTGCCGATGTTAACCTATATCAGAATAGCTCATGTATTGCTCTTTCAACATCCATGGGTAAAATTCCCAATAGCATACTCTCTGGTAACATGGCAGATTTTATATTTGAGATTTTCTGAATTTCAGCATCTTGTGATATTGTAGAACAGCTTCTGTAATAAGTTGTCATAAGACAAGTATCTAGATGTGAGCCTGTTTCATAGTTGATCTTCCCCAGACATTATCTCTTAATTACAGCTCAATATTACATAGGAGCTGCAGTGGCTCAAGTGATTAAGACGCTGAACTGCAGGCTGTGGAAGGTCAGTAGTTCAGCAGTTTGAGACCCGAGTTGCCGCATGACAGAGTGAGCTCCTGTCTCTAGTTCCAGCTCCTGCAAACCTAGCAGTTCGAAAGCAAGAGACTGCAAGTAGATAAATAGGTACCGCTTTGGTGGGATGGTAACAGTGTTCCGTGCGCATCGGTCTTTAGTCATGCCGGCCACATGACCACGGAAACGTCTTCGGACAGCGCTGGCTCTTCGGCTTTGAAATGGAGATGAGCACCGCAACCCTAGAGTTGGATTCGACTGCCTTTCGAGCAAGGGAACCTTTACCTTTACCTTTACATAGGGAGCAAGCCAGTCCATTGTAATTATAGTGCTTTATAAAAAACATTTAAAGTGTTTATTGAGAATACGTATAA
This sequence comes from Gekko japonicus, assembly GCF_001447785.1. Lineage (NCBI taxonomy): Eukaryota > Metazoa > Chordata > Lepidosauria > Squamata > Gekkonidae > Gekko > Gekko japonicus. Next base: position 212,908 of record NW_015176057.1, on the reverse strand, counting down.
CATACAATAACTGCAAAACAGTATACAAAATTCCTGAGAATCCAATATTACAAATCAGCTGAATAGTCATCAACAAAATTGCAACATTAAGCAATAGTCAGAAATAGTAAGTCAGTATCAGGTCAGTACACACATTTACAAGTGATATTTGAGCTGTAAATCCTAATGAATTGATTCAGGTCTAAAATACAACATCTTTGGGAGTCTGCAGCTCTGAACCACAAAAGGAGTCTTGACAGTAAGGTAGAGGTCAGTGCTTTGAAGTACTGTGGGGCTTACCAACCAGACAGCAGACCCCGCTGTGGGTCACCCACGCGGCTATACCCGTGGGCACGCATCCACATTACTGCAGCGCCATGGAGTGAGCTGCCTGATCGTTTTTTTAAAAAAATACAGGTGGGTACATGTGCATATGCACTTATGCGCTCATGCACATATAGGCAGACACTAAAAAAGAAGCCAGTGGTGGAAACAGATCTGCAGGTTCAGACTGCCAATCCCCTCTGCATGTGCTCCCCCGCATTCAGACACCTGGCCACGTGCGATGAATGCACGGGGAAACGAAAACACCACATTATGTGGTGTTTCCAACACGTCGTATGATGGGGTGAGGACCACTGGGGAACAGCTGACATGTGGCTGTGTGACCCTGCTGGTTTAATCTGTTAGTGGAACACAGCTATATTGGGCCAAACTGCCAGTCTGAACGCAGCCTCAGAAGAGTGGTATGTTGCCGGACAGAGACCCCTGCTGCGTGTCTTGACCTTTGGAAGAACCCAAAGTGGAATGGCACTCGTGGGTCACTAGGGCTGTTCTATGACCCCTGTGAAGAAGTCTTCTCACGTGCCCAGGATACGTACTCTAAGCTAGCATGTGATGCTTCACCATGTGGAATAGGGACAGTAATGCCTCATGTGACGCCTGATCATCAAGAAAGACCTATAGTGCTTGGCTCCAGCTCTCTGTCAGTGGCAGAATGTAACCATGCAGAAATAGATAAGAGGCCTTATGCCCAATGTTCCCTCTAAGCTGTGGAGTCCTGTGAGCAGAAATTCTACTTTGTGAGCTCCTGGCATTAAAGTTGTGAGCGAGCGACTTGGCTACTGTATAAATTAGTTTGCTCTGGAGCCATCCTTATTGAGCGAAGACAAAAATCTGTGAGCTGGAGGCTAAAAAACTGTGAGCTAGCTCACACTGACTCAGCTTAAAGGGAACACTGCTTATGCCTAGTTTGGGGTGTAATTTAAAGAAATTCAATCAGTATGAATCAGTATTCCAGTGACTGACCTCATGTTCCTGGGATCCAAGATCACTGCAGACGGTGACTCCAGCCATGAAATTAAAAGACCCCTGCTCCTTGGGAGGAAAGCGATGGCAAACCTAGACAGCATAATAAAAAGTAGAGACATCACCCTGCCAACAAAAGCCCATATGGTCAAAGCAATGGTATTCCCAGTAGTCATGTATGGCTGCAAGAGTTGGACCATAAGGAAGGCCGAGCGCCGAAGAATAGATGCTTTCGAATTATGGTGCTGGAGAAGACTCTGGAGAGTCCCCTGGACTGCAAGGAGATCAAATCAGTCGATCCTGAAAGAAATCAACCCTGACTTTTCCCTGGAAGGCCAGATAATGAAACTGAAGCTCAAATACTTTGGCCACCCAATGAGAAGGGAGCACTCACTGGAGAAGACCCTGATGCTGGAAAAGATTGAAGGTAGAAGAAGACGGGGACGGCAAAGGATGAGATGGTTAGACAGTGTCATCGATGCAACGAACATGAAATTAAGCAAACTCCGGAGCATGACGGAGGACAGGGGGGGCTGGCGAGATCTGGTCCATGGGGTCGCGACTCGCGAAGAGTCAGACTCGACTGTGCGACTGAACAACAACAATGAAGTAAATACACTCTTGTAATGGACCGGCAGCCTCTAGTTTCTGTCCTGAACTTGCAGAAGGCAATTTCCTTAGCAACTGAAATTCAAATGGGCTCTCTTCTTAGAAGGCACTACGATGCCATCCTTTAAACACCTATGCCAGACAATGTTTCACAGCTGCATTCCTTCTTAGAAGAGCTCTACTATTACGGTAATTTCTTACACTTATGCTCTTGAATACAAGAGGGCAGTGCCATTCTTGAAGCTTCAACACCAGCGAATGCATCACAGCTGCATTTCTCCTTAGAAGCGATCAATGATTACGGAAAATTCTTACAATTGTGCTCTTGAATACAAGAAGACAGTGCCGTTCTTGAAGCAGCGACATCAGAGAATGCGTAACAGCTGCATTCCTTCTTAGAGGAGCTCAACTATTACAGTCAATTCCTACCAAGTTTAACTACTGTGTTGGCACCTCAGGCAAACTGCTCAAGCGAGGCAAAATAGAAAGGCGTTTAAGAATGTGCCAAAAAAAAAAAAAAAAGCATTTTAGGGAAACGAAGAACCGTTCCACTTTAGCAGCAGTTTTCACACCCTGTGATGGCTTTCTTCCTTTGCGACTGACCTATGATGCTTCCCCATATCGATCCCTTCTCACAGTTTTCTCGATGGGACAAAGAAGCCAACAGCTTTGGCTTCCTGCACACTCAGCTCTGCTGAAAGGAATTAAGCACAGATTAAACGTGAATCCCAGAGCATTATTTTTGCTGTGAGAAAAATCTCGTCCCTATTACTATGGTAGGCATTTTGTTTTATTGACTGAACAGTGATCATTGCATCTTTGGACTAAGATAGGATATTCCCTCTTTGGCAGTAGCTTATATACAATACAATGGGATATTGTTGCTATAAACTCATTCTGGCTGCGGTCACCCGGGCAGTTTGTCGCGACACACCAGCATTATCTGTGCAGATTTAAAGGGCTTGATCAGACAACATCTGCCTTCCATGGGCCAGTCGTGGGTAGCCCATCCCACTCTGCTTTAGAACTGGAGTAATCAGGCACTGGGGAAAGTCTAGTAGTAAGTGATGAACTCTTCTGCAGCAAAAGGAACCCCACTGGCCCCACTGCTGGACCTCCTGATGGCACCTGGTATTTTTGGCCACTGTGTGACAGAGTGTTGGACTGGACGGGCCATTGGCCTGATCCAACATTGGCTTCTCTTATGTTCTTATGTCTGGGGTGAGTGATGCTCTGTATTCTTGGTGCTTGGGTGGGTGGGGGGCAACAGTGGGAGGGCTTCTAGTGTCCTGGCCCCACTGCTGGACCTCCTGATGGCACCTGGTATTATTGGCCCCTGTGTGACAGAGTGTTGGACTGGACGGGCCATTGGCCTGATCCAACATTGGCGTCTCTTATGTTCTTATGTCTGGGGCGAGTGATGCTCTGTATTCTTGGTGCTTGGGTGGATGGGGGGCAACAGTGGGAGGGCTTCTAGTGTCCTGGCCCCACTGCTGA
>NW_015176057.1:193100-208962 GCF_001447785.1 Gekko japonicus | reverse complement strand
CCTTGCAGAGCTGCCGGCTCTGAGCGATTTGTGTTGACACGGGACTAACAATGAGGGGGGTAAGGGAGGACAACATATATCATTTAAATTACACACATTCCACAGTCGACAAGGAGTTTATGATCTGTGGTGATCATCAGGCGTGTTCCGGCAGCCTTACTCTTCTCTCTCGCTCTCTCTCCTCTCTCTCGGCATCGCTTTTGATGTCGTCAGCATTTTTTCTCGGTCGCAGCGCACCACTGCCACTGTCTGGCCGCAACTTTAATCTTTGGTGCTGGGTGTCATCAATCTCTTCTTATATATAACTAGGAATAAGGCTCGTTGTGGAAATAAATACAATGAGATCTAGAAATAGGCTCTGGGAGAGTGGCAAGGACTTGGGCACTCAGTGTCAATGTGCCGTGGCAACCTCAGCAGGGTATAATGACACAGAGTCCACCATTTTCTCCAGAGGAACTGATCTCTGCTACTTGAAGAGCAGTTGTAATTTTGAGTGATCTCTACCCCTCACCTGGAGATTGGCAACAATTGTTAACCAGCAGGGAATGGCTGGTTGGGAGGGTGGAGTCTATGGCATTGTACCTGTCTGAGGTCCCACCCCTCCTCAAACCTCACCCTCTCCAGGCTCCACCCCTCAAGGCTGCGTAGATCTTTTCTCGGCTTATGATATTACGCGCAGACCTTCCATTGTCGGCTTAACACCTCACCCATTGGGGGGGGGGGTTTAGTGTGCCCACTCTCTCTAAGGAGCTGTACCCATTTTATCTACTCGCCGAAGCTTTCGAACTGCTGGGTGGACGGTGAGCTGGGGACAAGACTTGGTAGCTCACACCAAGTGCGGGGCTCGAACTGACAGCAGTCTTGTTCAGCTCAGATGTTTAACCAAAGGATAAATCCCCTGTGCCACCGCTCCTGTCTATGAACAGAACTCGTTGGGCTGGCACTTCCGGCAAGAAGCTTCAGTTTCGATTGCTTGTCCTTCTCCTCCTTCTTTGGCGCCATGTTTGAAAGTGTTTACTTTTCATAAAAGTTATCAAAGTCTTTAGAATCCCTACTAAGGTCTGGTAAGTTCTTAAATGTCCTTTTTTTCAAGTCCACCTTGTTCTTATAGACCGCCCTTCCCTTTTCTTATGCTGTGCAAAGTTCATTTATTTTCTCATCGGGGGAGAGTTTCCCTCCCTCCCTCTGCTTCCTGAGGGGAGGCTTTCGACTAGTTTTCAGGTGTTTTCGCTTGAACCTTGACTCACATTTCAGTGATGAACTGCTTTAATTCACAATTCGCTTGATCACCAAACGCTTGTCCCAGTGTGCGTTCCTAGTTCCATTCGCGGACGCTCTGTGGTGAGACCTTCAGGGCATGAAGAAGCCCCCCTTCGCCGGCAAGTCATTGGAGGAAGAGCCTTCCTAGGGCCCCATGGCTGGGAGCCTAATATGAGGGCTCTGGGGGTGGTGTGGACAATCGCACCCCCTCCCAGCTGCAGGCGCTGGCGTGCGTCTCCCAGAGCTCCGGGAGAACGCGGCCTCCATAGTGGCCGCCAAAGCCAGAATTCCTATTCTCAGTAATGACTGATGCCCATTCAAAATTCCTTTTCTCAGTAATGACTGATGCCCATTCAAAATGGGGGGATGTTTTCAAAATGATTCCCAGGACTGCAAAAAAGAAAAATGATCTGTCATTTTTGTACCTTGTCTGTTAAGTTTGGATTGTCATTGCCAGCAGCCGGTGATAATGGGCCTCATTATCGTTCTCATGAATTCCAGAGATTCCTGAAATGAAACGGCATCTAGGTCCTTATCAGGTCCTTATCAGGTCCTTATCGACCTGCACATGACCGATTATATGCATCCCGATTAGCTGAATATTCTTTACAGGCATTTAAATATACACCACTTACTCCTTGTGTACAGAAGCACCTCGTGTGCACCTCCTTAATTAATCTCCCTCTTCCCCCCTTTTTTTTCTGAAGGCTTCTCAGACCTCTTAAACTCTGATGTCAGCAGCACGCAGATAGCTAGAGATCTTAACTCCAGCAATTTGATAAATGCCCAATGGATGTGTTTCCTTTGCGCTACGCCTGACTGATGACATTTTGTGGTCAAGACATGTTAATTAGTGGAAGCGTCGTCCGGTGACAGACTTTGAAAACAACTCCGTGGAATGTTCCTTTCTGCGAAAGGCGTCTCTCCACAATACTGGACCTGTTTCCTCTGCGGTCTAGGCCTGTCTGATGAGACTTTGTGGTAAAGCCAGGTTGACCAACAGAAGCCCTGTCTGCCCTCAGACTTTGTAAACAGTGCTGTGGAATGTTCCCTTCGGCCAGAGGCATCTCTCCGCAGCACGACAGCAATCATTCATGCTTCCCGGAGCAAAGCCTGATGCCAAACCCGCCATTCCTGTATGACTGCTACCTCCCAGAGGCTGGAATACCATAGGCCCTCCTCTACCTTGGGATCCCAGGAGGGTGAGGAAATCCGTGGTGTACACATATGAAGCTGACAAGTTGTCACTCAGGGGAAAAAATAGGACCCCCACTTATAATAGAGCCAGTTTGGTGTAGGGGTTAAGTGTGCGGACTCTAATCTGGGAGAATCGGGTGTTTGTTTTGTTTTTTGTCAAAAAAAATTTTTATTTAGGATATAAACATTCATAATCAACATTAATTTTTTTACATTTGTCCCTTTCATACCCTACCCACCTCCCTTTTCCCCTCCCTAATATATGGCTTCCCACAGTGCTTCGACCTCCTGCCCATCTCTTTATTAATTTTTACAACAACAATTTTCTTTTTGTAATTCACTAGGTAACTATTATTTCACTATAGTTATTAATTTTTAACTTATCCTATCTCCCAAGCATTCTATGATTAATAATTATTAAAACTAAACAAATTGTCTTTTACTTCCCAATACTTTTCTAAGTATTCTTTTAGATCCTTCCAGTCATTATAGAGAGAACCAGGTTTGATTCCCCCCTCCTCCACTTGCACCTGGCTGGATGACCTTGGGCAAGCCATAGTTCTGATAAGAGCTGTTCTTGAAAAAGAGCCATTTCTGTCAAGAGCTTTTTTTTTCTCTTCTTCTCAGGCGCAGTCCACAAGAGAGTCTCCTCAGCCCACCTATCTCACAGGCAGTGTTCCCTCTAAGCTGAGTTAGTGTGAGCCAGCTCACAGTTTTTGAGCCTCCAGCTCACACATTTTTGTTTTCGCTCAGGAAAGAGGGCTCCAGAGCAAACTAATTTATGCAGTAGCCAAATTGCTTGCTCACAGCTTTAATGCCAGTAGCTTACAAAGTAGAATTTTTGCTCACAAGACTCCACAGCTTAGAGGGAGCATTGCTCACAGGGTGTCTGTCGTGGGGAGGGGAAGGGGGAGGAGTTTGTAAGCTGCTCTGAGACACCTTCGGGTACTGAAGGGCGGGGTATGAATCCAATCTCCTCCTCCTCCTCTTCTTCTTCTTCTAACAATTCCACCCCTAAAATGAGGGGAGATTCTTCAGGTAAGTTATATGCTGTTTGAGTTGGTTTTTTGGACTTTAGTATGGGACGGTCCCCCTGCTGGCCCCCCATGGCCCCCCCCCATGGCCTAATCCCAACTCATCATAGGCCTTGCCCTGGGAAGGAGGTAAGCCCAAATTTTACACCCTAGCTGCCACTCGGCTTTTTAGAACGGATAAAAGGAAGTCCTTCTTCACCCAAAGAGTGATGAATACGTGGAATTCACTGCCACAGGAGGTGGTGGTAGCTACAAGCACAGACGGCTTCAAGAAGAGGGAATTGGATAAGCATATGGAGCAGAGGTCCATCAGGGGCTATTAGCCACAAGGTATAGATAGGAACTCTTGGTCTGGGACAAGGGATGCTCTGTATTCTTGGTGCTTGGGGGGGGGGGCAACAGTGGGGGGGGCTTCTAGTGTCCTGGCCCCACTGCTGGACCTCCTGATGGCACCTGGTATTTTTGGCCACTGTGTGACACAGTGTTGGACTAGATGGGCCATTGGCATGATCCAACATAGGCTACTCTTACGTTCTCTTATAGTCTTATGAATGGTAAAGCACAACTTCTGAGTCTCTCTCTTGCATGTGCTTCAGTGTGGTCTAGTGGTTCATGTGCTGGACTAGGATCCGGGAGACCCAGGTTCAAATCCCCACTTGTGCCAAGGAAGCTCACTGGGTGACCTTGGGCCAGTCACGTGCTCTCAGCCTGACCTACCTCACAGGGTTGCTGTGAGGATACAATTAACAGGAGAATGATGTAAGCCACTTTGGGCCCCCATTGGGGAGAAGGTCAGGATATACATGAAGTAAATAAACCTTCCGACATCTATGTTATAGGCGTTCAGAACTTCTGCAGGACCAAGAACACTGAAAATGTTTTCATGAATTAGTACCTGGCAACAGGATAACCAGGCTGGGCGGATTCCCCCCCCCCCCAAATTGTATTCTCAGCAATACATTTCTGGCACTTAGACTGAATGCACCATATCTGGCTCTGCATAAAACATACAACAACAATAACAACAACAACAACAACAACAACAATAATAATAATAATAATAATACTTTCCATTTATTAATCGCTTTCCCCACTGGGCTCAAAGCGATGTACAGTTACTCCATATATAGACAAGGGACTAACAATGTTCGTAGGGGATAGGGAAGACAACATATATTGACTTTAATTGCACGCGCCGTCACTGCCCGGTGTAGACGTCTTCTGGCTCTCAAGTGACAGCACTAAAACATGCTCCAGATTGTGACCCAAATCACCGATACACCTGCAGCCCCTGTAGCTAGCAAAAGCTTCTGCTAGCAAAGAGAAACCACTGTGTGTTGTGGGGTATTACCAAGACCAGGGGTCATTTTGTAGAAAAAAAACAAGAAAAGGAATGTATTGACTTAACAGGAAGAGAGCCAAGTTAAGTCAGGTAAAGAAGAACAGAGGCGCTACGGAAAGGAAATAAATGCCCATCTTGAAGTACCAAACACAGTTTCAACCCTTTGTCTAAGAAGTTACCTGCCACTAAGGGAAGAAATAAAAGGGGAGAATCGAAGGCATGGAAGCCTGCTTCCTGAAGACCGCTGGGCAGCTCTGGAGAAGCACAGCAGAAGGGGGGGTGGAAAAGTTGAAAAGCCAGCCACACAGTTGGGGTAACAGACTGGGATCCAAATCCTGCCACAAATTGGATGCACTGAGGGATAACTTTTTATACATTTTTGCTAAGTCTGAGGAGGGGGAAAGGTGTTGACATTGGAATGTGGGAGGGATGAAAAGTTTCTCTCTCTGGAGATAAGCTAATTCGAAAAGGGTTGTGGAAGGGAGTTATCCTTCTTTTGCATTACTGGTCAAAGTATCAAGGAGAAGTGTTCCTTCAGGGAGATTGAGCGTCTAGATAGGCAAGTATCTGTGGCTGAGTATTTTACATAATGGGGGAGGGAGAGAAATTTCTGAAGCCAAAGTTGGCCACCCTGCATACAGTCTTGCATGTAAGGCTGCCCTTGACTCTGCTCCAGATCAACACTCAAAAAAAAGGTGATTAAGCTTAGAATCGTGGAGTAGGAAGGGACCTCCTGCGCCATCTAGTCCAACCCCCTGCACAATGCACTCGCTGCCTATTGAGTTCTGGATCCATTTCAAGGTGCTGGTGCTTACCTTTAAAGCCCTATATGCCCAGGGGCCGGGATACCTTCCAGACCGCCTCTCCCCATATGAGCCTCGGAGGGTATTGAGGTCCACAAACCAACATCTTAGTGACTGCTTTTTCCTCCGTAGAGCACAAGGTGGCATCGTGGCATTGCCGGGGGGCAGGGGGGGGGTACAAGTTTAACCATATTAGACCAGTTTAACTTCCACCAGAAGTAACCTATTTATCTGTATAGTTTTATACTGTTTGGCAACATGGGAGCTCAAATTTAAAGTAAATGCACATCAAGTGAATACATATATAGCGTATTCTGTACCAATCCCCTGTAAAAAGGTAAAGGTTCCCTTGCTTGAAAGCCAGTCAAACCCGACTCTAGGGTTGCGGTGCTCATCTCAGTTTCAAAGCCGAAGAGCTAGCGCTGTCCGAAGACGTTTCCGTGGTCATGTGGCCGGCATGACTAAACACCAAGGCGCACGGAACGCTGTTACCTTCCCGCCGAAGTGGTACCTATTTATCTACTTGCAATGTCTCGCTTTCGAACTGCTAGGTTGGCAGGAGCTGGAACTAGAGACGGGAGCTCACTCTATCATGCGGCACCCAGGTCTCGAACTGCAACTACTGGCCTTCCACAGCCTGCAGTTCAGCGTCCTAACCACTTGAGCCACCCCTGTATAGCTGCACAAAAGTTACAGAAAACCTGCCCAGAAATGAATGGCGCAGAGCAAATCCAGTTGTTCCCAGCTGTTATTTTTCCAGATAGTGAATGGACCAATTCTTCACCAATTAATGCTCCAGTGTCATCTTCAGTCCATAAGAACTGAACAGGCTCAAAGGTCCAAAGGCCTCTGGCCTGCATGGGCTCGTATCCACCGGTGCTGCGTGGCTCATGCCTTTGGCGAACCGTCAGCTTTTCAAAACACTCGAAAAGGGAGGGGCACGCGCATAGCAGGTCTTTCCTCGTTGGTTCGAGTTCCCGAATTCCTCCCACGTTCATACTTTTCACCAGGCCTGGGTTCTTCAAAACAGCCGAGAAGGGAGAGGCACTCTCTTAGATCTTTTCCGCCTGGCCTGGGTTCCCAAATTCCTTCCTCTCCTCCTTCCTTTGGCAAGCTCTGGGTTTTTTAAGGTTGCTGAAAACAGCTTGGGCCTCTGGACCAAGCCCTGGGATAATTTCTATTGGGACATCGAGCCCATCCAAAAGCCGAGACCAAAAAGTCTCCGTAGCCACAGACTTAGCTACGTTGTGGTTCCTTATCAGCTTTTTTTTGAAGACGAACTCTCCCAGATCAGCTGCCACAATCCGGTACCTTCCTAAAAAACCACGGCAGGTTCACAGCGGAACCGAAACTTGCCCACGAAAACTCGCACTCGTGGCAGAAACCACTTACCATAGGCTCTGGAGCCTGAAAGGGGGTCCCACTCCATCCTGGACTACGCCAATCCTTCCCTTCTGCCTATCAGCCCGGGGTCTCTACTTGACGGCCTGCATTGGACTGAAGCTTCCCTTTTCATCCAGTTCCTGAAGGATCTGATGGAGAACGTCCCAAATATCCTGCACAGAACCTCTCCTGAGAGTTCCATTCCCAGTTGGCTTGCATGAGAGGATGCCTTCGGTCACATGAGCCAGCAGCCGCTGTGACCCCCCTGACATCTGGCAAACGATTAAACGGATTGACGTCACCTGCAGGTCCTCTGATTGTAGTGGGAGAAGACCCTTTGTGGGAATGGGCATCTGCAAATGGATCTTACCTCTGAGCCTGGAAAACCTGTTGTCCTAAAAGCCCTCATCCATGGAATGTGGAACAAAGGGTCCAGAACAAACATCCATGAGACACTGCCTCCAGTGTTCCCTCTAAGCTGAGTTAGTGTGGGCTAGCTCAGTTTTTAAGCCTCCGGCTCACACATTTTTGTCTTAGCTCAGGAAAGGACGGCTCCAAAGCAAACTAATGTACGCAGTCGCCAAATCGCTCGCTCACAACTTGAATGCCAGCAGCTCACAAAGCAGAATTTTTGCTCACAAGACTCCACCGCTCACAACTTTACTCTCAACTCACTCACAATTTTACTCACAGCTCACAACTCACTCGCTCACCACTTGAATGCCAGGAGCTCACAAAGTAGAATTTTTGCTCACAAGACTCCACAGCTCACAACTTTACTCACAACTCGCTCACAACTTTACTCACAGCTCACAACTCACTCGCTCACCACTTGAATGCCAGGAGCTCACAAAGTAGCATTTTTTGCTCACAAGACAGCTCACAACTTTACTCACAGCTCACAACTCACTCGCTCACCACTTGAATGCCAGGAGCTCACAAAGTAGAATTTTTGCTCACAAGACTCCACAGCTTAGAGGGAGGGTTGGCTGCCTCTTTCCTCTCTCCCGCTCTCTCGCCCTTAGTTGGAGAGAAATTCCTGACATCAATTTTGTTCTCAACCCAACTCAAATCGAATTTACTCTCTGTAACTGCACATACGCTCCTTTGCAAAGTGTCCTACAGCCCTGATCTGGATAGCCCAGGTCAGCTAGATCATGTCAGGTCTCAGAAGCTAAGGAAGGTTGACCCTGGTTAGTACTTGGATGGGAGACTACCAAGGAAGCCCAGGGTTGCGGCAAAGAGACAAGCAGTGGCAAACTATCTCCCGTCTGCTTCTTGCCTTCAAAACCCCACGCGGTCACCATCAATCGGCCGCGACTCCGTGGCACTTTCCACCACCCAAGTGTCCTTGTCCCTCAGTTTTATAAATCAACGATGATACAGCTGGAAGACCTGTTTTGGAACATGTTCAAGATTTGAACGCCGCTGGACTCTGAGAATATTTGCTGATGATGGCTGTACAGCCATCTCAGTGTCGCCAAGGTGCGTCAAACAGTTGCCTTTGGTGGGGGTGGGGTAGGCGAAAGTTTGGGGATCTGATGTTTTCATCAGAGAGCCAGTTTGGTGTCGTGGTTAGGAGCGCAGACGCTAATCTGGGAGAGCCGGGTTTGACTTCCCACTCCTCCACATGCAGCTGCTGGTGTGACCTTGGGTCAGTCACAAGTTCTCTCAGAGCTGTTCTCTCACGAGCAGTTCTCGAAAGAGCTCTCTCAGCCCCACCTACCTCTTAGGGTGTCTGTTGTGGGGAGGGGAAGGGAAAAGGAGATTGTAAACCGCTCTGAGACTTCTTCAGGCACTGAAGGCCGTGGTATGAAGAAGAAGAAGAAGAGATTGGATGTATACCCCACCCTTCACTACTCAAAGGAGTCTCAGAGCGGCTTACAAACTCCTTTCCCTCCCCCTCCCCACAACAGTCACCCTGTGAGGTAGGTGGGGCTGAGAGAACTCTGACAGAAACTGCTCTTTTTCAAGAACAGCCCTTATCAGAACTACGGCTTGCCCAAGGTCATCCAGCAGCTGCGAGTGGAGGAGTGGGGAATCAAACCTGGTTCTCCCAGATTAGAGTCCGCGCACTTAACCACTACACCAAACTGGTGTAGTATTCTCAAATCCAGTCTCCTCCTCCTCTTCTTTTTCTTCTTCCTCCTCTTCTTCCTCTTCCTTCAGGTCTCCTTCCTGTGTTTACCTGGCCATTCTCTTCACCCCTTCCAAGTGAGGGATGTATCCAATGCTCCCTCTAAGCTGTGGAGTCTTGTGAGCAAAAATTCAACTTTGTGAGCTGCTGGCATTAAACTTGTGAGTGAGCAATTTGGCTGCTGCATAAATTAGTTTGCTCTGGAGCCCTCCTTCCTGAGCTAAGACAAAAATGTGTGAGCTGGCGGCTAAAAAACTGTGAGCTAGCTCACACTAACTCAGCTTAGAGGGAACACTGGATGTATCCCATTAGAGATGAGTTGCCAGGGAAAGGGGGGGAGGTAATTGGGACTGTGGCCACCAGGGGGGGCACTCCGAACCAAGATTCATTAATGAGTCCCCAGATCTCCCCCAATGTCAATGTCTATGAGCCCATGGATGTGACATTCATTATGTCCTAGTAACTGCTGCGGAGCTGCGGTGGCTCAAGTGGTTAAGATGCTGAACTGTAGGCTGTGGAAGGTCGGTAGTTCAGCAGTCCGAGACCTGGGTGCCACATGACGGAGTGAGCTCCCGTCTCTAGTTCCAGCTCCTGCCAACCAAGCAGTTCGAAAGCAGGAAATTTCAAGCAGATAAATAGGTACCACTTCGGTGGGAAGGTAACAGCATTCTGTGCGCCTTGGTGTTTAGTCATGCCGGCCACATGACCACGGAAATGTCTTCCGACAGTTTCAAACCCTCTTTGGCTTTGAAACGGAGATGAGCACCGCAACCCTAGAGTCGGATTCGACTGGCTTTCGAGCAAGGGAACCTTTACCTTTACTTACACACCTTTTTGCCTCCGCTCGGGAAGGAGGGCTCCAGAGGAAACTGATTGATGCAGCAGCCAAATTGCCCACTCTCAACTTGGTGTTTAGTCATGCCGGCCACATGACCACGGAAACATCTTCGGACAGCGCTGGCTCTTCGGCTTTGAAACGGAGATGAGCACCGCAACCCTAGAGTCGGATTCGACTGGCTTTCGAGCAAGGGAACCTTTACCTTTACTTACACACCTTTTTGCCTCCGCTCGGGAAGGAGGGCTCCAGAGGAAACTGATTGATGCAGCAGCCAAATTGCCCACTCTCAACTTGGTGTTTAGTCATGCCGGCCCCATGACCCTGGAAACATCTTCGGACAGCGCTGACTCTTCGGCTTGGAAATGGAGATGCGCACCGCAATCCTAGAGTCGGACTCGACTGGCTTTCGAGCAAGGGAACCTTTACCTTTTAGTAACTGTTGCAATGCAACTGACCCAAGATCAAGCCGTTGTCTTTCTTTTGTCACGGGATGTGTGGCTCTGGGCTGTGCTCTCCCTGAGGTTTACCCGCCTTTGCTTGCTCATCTCTTCTCTCCACCCCCTTCCCTCACCACAAGAACGTGTGGAATATAAATATCTCGATCCCCGTATCAGATGGTGCTGAACTTCTGGATTGCTCAAGTGACTCTCGGGCTGCAGCCAGATCGATAGGGAGGAACCGGTCTTCAGAAGGGCCTCGCCGTTCAGGTAAGTGTGGAAATAAAATGGAGATGATTTAACAGTTTGGGTCAGATGCCTTTTTCAGGGGATGGGGATGATAGGTTGGGAGGGAATTCTTCCAGAGGGGCAGGGAGGGAGCTAAGCCCCGACCCGGATAGCCCAGGCAAGCCCAAATCTCGTCAGATCTCGGAAGCTAAGCAGGGTCGACTCTGGCAAGTCCTTGGATGGGAGACCTCCATGGAATTCAGAACTTAACAAAGGTTAGTAAAATGTGAAAAAGAGGGCCAATATTACAAACTAAATGTAGAAAATATATAGAAAAAGATTTTTTGTTGTTCAGTCGCACAGTCGAGTCCGACTCTTCGCGACCCCATGGACCAGATCACGCCAGGCCTTCCGGTCTTCCACCGTCCTCTGAAGTTGGCTCAATTTCATGTTCGTTGCATCGATGACACTGTCTAACCATCTCATCCTTTGCCATCCCCGTCTTCTTTGACCTTCAATCTTTCCCAGCATCAGGGTCTTCTCCCTTCTCATTGGGTGGCCAAAGGATTTGAGCTTCAGTTTCATTATCTGGCCTTCCAGGGAACAGTCAGGGTTGATTTCTTTTAGGATTGACTGATTTGATCTCCTTGCAGTCCAAGGGACTCTCAAGAGTCTTCTCCAGCACCATCGTTCAAAAGAATCTATTCTTCGGCGCTCGGCCCAAGATACATGTATTTATTAATTTCAAATTTTAAAACATATATAAGGGCCCATTCACATCAAATATATAAATAACATGGCTATACACACGGGCTTAAAAACCTGACCTGACGTGTTTCGGCCTGCATCGGCCTTTCTCAGAGGTCAAGCAATTGAGTGGCAAGATGGCTATATAAGTATAATACAATCATGTTCCTCTGAAGTTGGCTCAATTTCCTGTTCGTTGCATCTATGACACTGTCTAACCATCTCATCCTTTGCTGTCCCCGTCTTCTTTGACCTTCAATCTTTCCCAGCATCAGGGTCTTCTCCAGTGAGTGCTCCCTTCTCATTGGGTGGCCAAAGTATTTGAGCTTCAGTTTCATTATCTGGCCTTCCAGGGAACAGTCAGGGTTGATTTCTTTTAGGATTGACTGATTTGATCTCCTTGCAGTCCAAGGGACTCTCAAGAGTCTTCTCCAGCACCATCGTTCAAAAGAATCTATTCTTCGGCGCTCGGCCCAAGATACATGTATTTATTAATTTCAAATTTTAAAACATATATAAGGGCCCATTCACATCAAATATATAAATAACATGGCTATACACACGGGCTTAAAAACCTGACCTGACGCGTTTCGGCCTGGATCGGCCTTCCTCAGAGGTCAAGCAATTGAGTGGCAAGATGGCTATATAAGTATAATACAATCATGTAGACGCAGGGCCGGCTCACTCACTAGGCGAACTAGGCGATCGCCTAGAGCGGGCTGGCCCTTAGGGGCGCCAAACTGCACCCGGCCCCGTACTCTGGGAGTTTCTTGATTATTTGTGTTTTTCATTCTTCCTAAAGTGCATTTATTTTTGAAAATTGGTGGGTGCACGGAGAGGGGGGCGCCAGAAGGGATCCCCTCCAAGGGTGCAAAATAAGCTGGGGCCGGCCCTGTGTAGACGCAATCAGAACGGATACAAAATATAAATTCAATATGGACCAGAAAACAAGTCATTCCGGAATAAAACCACCAGGCACACAATAAATATGCCAATGAGATCTTTAAAAGTGCACTCCCTTGCGCAGTGGTTCTAAAGTATAGACTTTTGGTCCAAGAATTGCCTTCTTTGATTGTGTTGCCACAGTATTCTTCAAGTAAAAAGCAGTGTTCTATGGAACACTGGAATACCAGCAGTCGGGAGGCGGGGGCAGGCTTCACTCAGCCACCTCTCTGAATATCCTCCAGGCCCCCAGCAGGGGTCAGTCACCAGAGGTCGCCATGACTTCCAGGTGCACATGCACACACACATACACTCTCACACACACGAAAAATACAAAAAAAATTAAAAAGGAAAAAAACTTTAAGTAATGCCCTGACCAAGATAGCCCAGGCAAGCCCGATCTCGTCAGATCTCGGAAGCTAAGCAGAGTCGACTCTGGGAAGTCGTTGGATGGGAGACCTCCTTGGAATACCAGCCGTCGGGAGGCGGGGGCAGGCTTCACTCAGCCACCTCTCTGAATATCCTACAGGCCCTCAGCAGGGGTCAGTCACCAGGGGTCGCCGTGACTTCCAGGTGCACACACACATTCACACTCACTCACACACACACACACACACAAGCATGAAAAGTATAACAAACAAACAAACCCAAAAGGAGGGAGCTACGAGATACCCTTTCTTGAGAAGTAAGAGGAAAGTGCCGTTTAGAAACAGCCCACTCAGGGTGACCCCATAGGTTTTCCAAGGCAAGAGACGTTCAGAGGTGATTTGCCATCGCCTGCCTCTGCGTAGCGACCCTGGACTTCCTTGGAGGTCTCCCACCCAAGTACTAACCAGGGCTGAACCTGCTTAGCTTCTGAGATGTGACAAGATGGGGCTAGCCTGGGCCGGGGCTTTTTTCCCTGGGGGGAATGTGCTGGAACGGAGTCCCAGAACCTCTTCAACAAAATTCTTTAAGAAATGTTTTAGAGGTCATGAGTTTTCAGTATACAGACTGAAAACTGCATTTCCCTCATGAGAGTTCCGGCACCTCTTTTTTAAAAAAAGCCCTGGCCTGGCCCGCATAGGTCAGGGGACCCTTCTTAAACCTAAAGAAGTTTGGTGAGAGCCCGTTTGGTGTAGTGGTTAGGCGCGCAGACTGTAATCTGGGAGAACCGGGTTTGATCCCCCACTCCTCCACACGCAGCTGCTGGTGTGACCTTGGGTCAGTCACAAGTTCTTTCAGAGCAGTTCTCTCAAGGGCAGTCCTCTCAGAGCTGTCCCAGCCCCACCTACCTCACAGGATGTCTGTTGCGGGGAGAGGAAGGGAAGGAGATTGTAAGCCGCTCTGAGACTCTGAGTGAAGGGCGGGGTATAAATCCAATCTCCTCCTCCACCTCCTCTTCTTCTTCTTCTCTACCATTGGCTTGTTTCCGTCTGGCAGGGCAAAGTGGAGTAAGCTTGGTTTGGGGAGGAAACGTCATCTAAATGATTCCGTAGGGACAAATTGACTGGAGGGACTGTGGTTCAGCAAGAGACTGTCTGCTTGGCATGCAGAAGGTCCCAAGTTCAGTCCCCGGCATCTCCAGCTAAAGATACCAAGTGGTGGGTGATGTGAAAGACCTCTGCCTGAAACCCTGGAGAGTCACTGAGTAGACCATACTGACCTTGATGGACTAACCTTGATGACCTTGATGGATTCAGTATCAGGCAGCTTCATGGTCGGTTCTCTCTTCTGTCCCTTGAGCTTTCCAGACCCCCCCTCCCTCCCCCTCTCCCTCTCCCTCTGTCTCTCTGAGCTCATTCCATTTCTGCTCAACTCTGGTTCAACTAAGTGCATTTCTAGCATTAATTCCAGCACTATCAGGCCCAGGTATGCTTTAAAACTCTTTAGTTTGTTGTTGTTCAGTGGCACAGTTGAGTCCGACTCTTTGTGACCCCATGGACCACATCACACCAGGCCCCCCTGTCTTCCGTCATCCTCTGGAGTTTGCTCAATTTCATGTTGGTTGCATCGATGACACTGTCTTTCTTCAGCACTCGGCCTTCCTTATAGTCCAACTCTCTCAGCCATACATGACTACTGGGAATACCATTGCTTTGACCATGTAGACTTTTGTTGGCAGGGTGATATCTCTACTTTTTATCATGCTGTTGAGGTTCGCCATCGTTTCCTCTCAAGGAGCAGGCATCTTTTAATTTCATGGCTACAGCCACTGTCTGCAGTGATCTTGGATCCCAGGAAATTGAATCAATGCTTCCGTGATGCCCCTTCTATTTGCCAAGGAGTGATGGGGCCGGATGCCAGCATCTTTGTTTTTTTTATGTTGAGTTTCAAACCAACTTTTGAGCTCTCCTTTCACCCTCAGCAAGACGTTCTTGAGGTTCTCTTCACTTTCTGTCACTTTCTGGTCCATAAAGGTAAAGGTAAAGGTTCCCTTGCTCGAAAGCCAGTCGAGTCTGACTCTAGGGTTGCGGTGCTCATCTCCGTTTCCAAGCCGAAGAGCCAGCGCTGTCTGAAGACGTTTCCGTGGTCATGTGGCCGGCATGACTAAACACCGAGGCGCACGGAACGCTGTTTCCTTCCCACCGAAGTGGTACCTATTTATCTACTTGCAATTTCTTGCTTTCGAACTGCTAGGTTGGCAGGAGCTGGAACTAGAGACGGGAGCTCACTCCGTCTTGCGGCACCCGGGTCTCGAACTGCTGAACTACTGACCTTCCACAGCCTGCAGTTCCGCGTCTTAACCACTTGAGCCACCGCAGCTCCTTTTCTGGTCCATAAGGGGCTACTAATCATGATGGCCCTATGGTGCAACCCATTTTCAGGGGGTTACCCAATGTGGGGGAAAACAGAAGACACAACCAACCCTGTCTACGCTTTGTCCTCCTAGACGAAAGCATGGTGTCGGTCTCGGTGGCCGCAGTGACCCTGCTGGTCTTCCTTGGGTCCTTTGCCACAGCGCGGGATGCGACCCTAGATGGACCCTGGAGGGACTGGAAGGCTACCCACAGTAGAGTGTACAGCAAGGTAAGTTCGCTCTGGTACATCAGGCATTAGCCCAAGGAGGTCAAAGCTCCCGAGCATGTGCAGAGTGCCACCCTGGAGAGCAATAATAATTTTGTTTCATGTCTGTTATAAGTGCCGCCATGTTGCTTCTGGCGAGTCCCCCGCTGCGGCGATTTTTTCACTTGGCCAAACTTGCTTAACATAATAGCCACATAAAATAAATGTCAGATGTCTGAGAGCTGCAAAACTGGAACAAATCTCACAGGCATGTTTTTATTGGGAAAATGTGCAAATTTGCTTTTTGTTAACATTACATGAGACGGCCAGAAATAAAAAACAAAAGGGGGTAAAAGCAGATATTGATAATCAGGGGTAATTTCGTAGAAAAAGAGGTGCAGGAGCTCATTAGCATAACTTATTTGCATAACATTTGCATATGCCACACCCCCTGACGTCACCGGAAGTGTGTCAGAAGGCAACACCCACCGCTCAGGCTCCACTGGACTCTTTTGGACTGCTAGGTATT
>NW_015176057.1:185918-188418 GCF_001447785.1 Gekko japonicus | reverse complement strand
AGGCCAGGGGAGGCTTTTGCCCAGCACGGCTTCTGTTTGGCTGAGCAGATTTTTAGAAGCTGCTTCGGCGGCAGCTGCCACCCCAGGGCAAGGGTCTTTGCTGTGTGACTAAAGGTGAGTTCTGTGCCTGGAAGGAAATATTTTTAAACAAAATATGTTCATCTTACAAGGCATCCTGTCAGACGGAATTTCTGTCTGGAATGTGGAAGAGTCACGATGATCGGGATGCGTGACCTCACTTCCTGACATTCTGTGGCTGGCTCCATCTTTCGAGGCCACCATTTTGTGACTGGCAGCCATTTTGCAGTTGCACCCTCTGTCCTGTATCAGAATTCCCAAAGCGCCCAGAGGCTTAAAAATGTTGGGGATCCCCTGGTCCGTATAACCAATGTTTAAGGTGTGGTACCCTGCTAACTAGGGGCCGCAGTGGCTCAGAGGTTAAGACGCTGAGCTGCAGACTGGAAGGTCTGCAGTTCGGCAGTTCGAGACCCGAGTGCCGTGTAACAGAGTGAGCTCCCGTCTCTGGCCCCAGCTCCTGCCAACCCAGCAGTTAGAAAGCAAGAAATTGCAAGTAGATAAATAGGTACCGCTTCGGCGGGAAGGTAACAGCGTTCTGTGCGCCTTGGCGTTTAGTCAAGCCGGCCATATGACCACGGAGAAGTCTTTGGACAGCGCTGGCTCTTCAGCTTGGAAACGGAGATGAGCATCGCAACCCTAGAGTCGGATTCGATTGGCTTTTGAGCAAGGGAAACCTTTACTTTTAAATAGGTACCGCTTTGGTGGGAAGGTAACAGCACTCCGTCCGCCTCGGCATTTAGTCACATGACCACGGAAACGTCTTCGGACAGCGCTGGCTCTTCGGCTTAGAAACAGAGATGAGCACCTAGAATCGGATTCAACTGGCTTTCGGGCAAGGGAAACCTTTACCTTTGCCCTGCTAACGAAATATTTGAAGCTGGTCCACTAATCACAGTGCAGATTGGTGCAGACATCCTGGTTCAATCCTGCTTCACGGAGTGGTACTGCCTTTGCCCCTCCGTGGCTGCAGAGATGCCTGGCCAGAACGAAGGCCGTGAACCAGCCTCTGTCAAGGTAAACTAGGATCTGAGAGATGACCTGCAAGGGAAATCCTAGTTTCAGAACTTCCCATCGTGCTATCACATGTAGAGATCATCAAATCTCGGAAGCTAAGCGGAGTCTGTAGGGTTGCCAGGTCCGAACGAGAGGCTGATGGGGGACTTTCTGGGACGCTCTGGGAGAGGGGAGGGAAGACGATCAACGTGCCTACGTCACCCACAAGTGACGTAGGCACGTCGGTGACTACGCTCTGGTTTCCGGGCAGCACTCTATGGTTTGAAGCTAAATCCTACCATAGAGTTTTGCCCCCAAACCAGAGCATCGTCCCCTCGACATCCCTGACATGACTTCCGGATGATGTAAGAACGTCACATTTGGGGCAGTAACTCTCCCCCTCCGGCCAGTGCCGGGGGGGAGCGCAGGAAACCAGGGGACACCCCCCCATGCCAGAGAGACCTGGCAACCCTAAAGACCTTGGCTAGTATTTGGAAGGGCGACATCCAAGGAATACCAGGGTCGTGACACAGAGGCAGGCAATGGCAGACCACCTCTTAAACTTCTATTTCCTGAAAACAAGTCTAGCTAGTGGTGCACAACGCTAAAAGAGCTACAATTACTGGCTGCCAGACAATCTTCGTATTTCCTGGCTATTCTACACACAATGCCACACGGCAATTATTACCAGAGTTGCCACTGGGGTCTTGCAGCTGCAGTACAGCTGCTAGTCCCTGGGGTGAACTCATTTCAACTTTAACGTGTCGTTTGGCCCTCAGTCATTCTCTAATTGAGCTCCCACTACCGTCTGTTTCCTTTCTCTTGCATGTCTTCTTGTGCACATCTTCTCAAACCTTTGCTCTTGGAATAATAATAATAATAATATACTTTGTTGTCATTGTACATAGTACAACGAAATTAAAGATGCAATCATTTCAGTGATCTACAACAATATTCATATGCACTCACACACCATTCACTACTGTCCCATAACTCCCTTAAGGTTCACATAACAACTTAAAACCACCAATGTCACCCAAATTCCAATTTCATACAGCATTTAAGGCAATAATAGCTCTCGAATAAAAACTATCTTTTAATGTATTTGTCCTTGCTTTCATTGTCCTATATCTTCTGCCCGAAGGCAGCAGTTCAAACAGGGAATGTTTAGGATGTGACAAGTCCTGCAAAATGTTCTTTGCTTTTTTCAAACATCGAGAACTGTACAATTCCTCCAGGGATGGGAGAGAGCAGCCAATGATCTTCTGGGCTGTAATAACAACTCTCTGGAGTGCTTTCCTCTCCACAGCCGTGCAACTGGCAAACCAGGCACAGACACAATATGTTAAAATGCTCTCTATTGAGCAGCGATAGAAGGACATCAGTGTTTTCTCACTCAATGTGCGAAATCTTGAGGGATATCTTGATT
>NW_015176057.1:171521-183895 GCF_001447785.1 Gekko japonicus | reverse complement strand
ACAGAGTGTTGGAATGGATGGGCCATTGGCCTGATCCAGCATTGGCTTCTCTTATGTTCTTATATGGAGCAGAGGTCCATCAGGGGCTATTAGCCACAAGGTATAGATAGGAACTCTCAGTCTGGGGCAAGGGATGCTCTGTATTCTTGGTGGTTGGGCGGGGGAACAGTGGGAGGGCTTCTGGTGTCCTGGCCCCACTGCTGGACCTCCTAATGGCACCTGGTATTTTTGGCCACTGTATAACAGAGTGTTGGACTAGATGGGCCATTGGCCTGATCCAACATTGGCTTCTCTTATGTCCTTATGGATAAGCATCTGGAGCAGAGGTCCATCAGTGGCTCTTAGCCACAAGGTATAGATAAGGGCTCTCAGGCTGTGGCAAGGGATGCTCTGTCTTCTTGGTGCTTGGGGGGGTAGTGGGAGGGCGTCTAGTGCCCTGGCCCCACTGGTGGACCTTCCTGATGGCACCTGGTATTTTTGGCCACTGTGTGACAGAGCGTTGGACTAGATGGGCCATTGGCCTGATCCAACATTGGCTTCTCTTATGTTCTTATGTAAGTTATACCTTTCCTTTGTCCTCCCGGGGACAAAGCTTACATTATTCACCCTCTTCTCCATTCTATCCTAAGAGGGCATAAGAGATGCCAAGTTGGATCATCAGGCCAATGGCCCATCCAGTCCAACATTCTGTTTCACACAGTGGCCAGAACCCAGGGGCCATCAGGAGATCCACCAGAGGGGCCAGAACTCCAGAAGCCCTCCGACTGTTGCCCCCAAGCACCAAGAATACAGTGCATCACTTGCCCCAGACAGAGTGTTCCATCCGTGCTTTGTGGCTAATAGCCACTGATGGACCTCCATTCCATATGTTTATCCAATCCCCACTTGAAGCCATCCATACTTGTAGCCACCGCCACCTCCTCCTGTGGCAGTGAATCCCATGTGTTAATCACTCTTTGATTGAAGAAATACTTCCTTTGATCTGCTCTAACCCTGTAAGTTAGGCTGCGTGTTTGTGATTGGTCCAAGGTCAGTCAGCAAGCTTCCATTAGAATGGGATTCGAACCCGGCTGAAGTCTGGAACTACACTGGAACGACAACGTTCCCACTTTTTTTCCTTCCCAAGAAGGCAAAGCCCTACATTCTTCCACCTGTACCCAGTTAAAAAATTTAGAAGTTCTACCGTTTGCAGAGTTTAGATAGATACATTTAGGCTGCATCAGGATCTGTCCTTCTCCCTTCTCTGTGTATCCCAAATAAATCTGGCCCACTTGCGTTCATCGCATCTCCTTCCTCGCTTCTGACGAAACCCCTTCTGTCCTTCCATCTCGTTGAAGCTCTAGTCTGGTGGCCAGGGGTCATTTCGTAGAAAAAGAGGTGCAAGAGCTCATTAGAATATCTTATTAGCATAATTTATTTCCATATGCCACGCCCCCTGACATCACCGGAAGTGTGTGAGAAGGCAACACCCACCGCTCAGGCTCCACTGGACTGTTTTGGACTGCTAGCTATTGGGGGGGGGATGCGCAGATCTGCCCTCGCAGAGGAGGGAGAGCTTGTACCTAAATAAAACTTGGTCTTAAAGGTGCCACTGGACTGTTTTGGATTGCTAGCTATGGGGGGGGGGACGGGACGCGCAGATCTGCCCTCACCCAGGAGGGAGAGCTTGTACCTGAAGGCGGGCCAGGGGGGGCTCTGCAACTTACCTGGCTGCTTCTTGCTCCTCGTGGCCCGACTGAGGGCTGCTGGGAGCAGGGGGCGGGGCTTGTTGCATGTGCCTGCCCCCTGGGCTCCTTACTGACGGAGCTCCGCTCCTGTGCGCTCCCACAGGAAATGACCCCTGCTGGTGGTGATCTGAATCCTGTGAGGTCTCATTGGTGCGCAGCCTCATCTGCCAATCATATTATTATCCTGCCTTTCCTCCAAGGAACCAAGGGGGGCATACCAGCTTGTCTTCCCCCCCTTTTACATCCACGGCTTTTTGAAGCTGGTTAGGCTGAGTGAAAAGCCCAAGGGCGTCCTCTGAGCTTTGTCTGGGTGTGGATTCGAACTCGGTCTCCCCAGTCACGGCCCAATCACGACACCACACTGGCTCTGAAGTGCCCCGTGCCAAGCCCTGGAGCTTGTTCAAGACCTCCAAGAGAAACGTGGCAAGAAGGGGGCCGGGGACCCATGACTAACCCGATTCACAGGATCACACAGGTTTTCTTTGTCTGCAGGGCTCGTGTGGGTCATGTTGGGCCTTCAGCGCCACCGGGGCCCTGGAAGGGTTGCACGCCAGGACGACGGGAAACCTGGTCTCGCTCAGCGAGCAGAATATTTTGGACTGTTCTACGTACCTCGGTACCAATGGGTGTGGTGGGGGGTGGATGCCGCTGGCCTTTGAATACGTGGCACAGAATAACGGCATCGACTCCGAGCAAAGCTACCCCTACCAGGCGCAGGTAAGATGCGATGCGTGAATCTGGACGTCCCCTGAAGTTTGGGAAGAGACCGCGGGCCATTGGCAGAGTGGCCGCTTTTTATGCAGACGGCCGTGGCTTCAGTCCCCGGCGTCTCTGGCCGCAAGGATCCGAGCGGCTGAGAAAGACCTTTCCCCCCCCCCCCCCCGAGCCCCAGCCAGTCGGAGCAGATGACCTCAAACTAGAGTGCCTTTCCTGAGTCACGCTATGCCATACGTTCCGTTTTGTGCTGGGCACCACCGGCCCTGCAGTTCTGATTGTTCCGACTTTCATTTTGAAAGAGACGAGCAAGCTTCTGGCTCCAGAGTCCCCATCAGGGTGCCCAGGGAGGCCGTGGTTCTTCATGATGCCTTTCCTGGAGCCGGCTGAGTGTTTTTATTTTTGGTCTGAAAGGTGCCACTGGACTGTTTTGGACCGGGGGTGGGTGGGTGGGGGCTCTGCAACTTACCTGGCTGCTTCTTGCTCTGACTGAGGGCTGCTGGGAGCAGGGGGTGGGGCTTGTTGAATGTGCCCACCCCCTGGGCTCTTTACTGCCGGAGCTCCGCTCCTGTGCGCTCCTGCAGGAAATGACCCCTGTATTTATTTGTCTATCCAATTTATACCCCGCCCTCCCCGCCAAGGCAGGCTCAGGGCGGCTTACATGAAAGTAAATACAGAACAGTTCATTATAAAACAGTACAATATCGTACAGTGCTAGCAATGTTGGTTTAATTTCATCGCGCTGGAGGTGCCATATGAGCGCATTCAGAAGATTATCCAGGCGTTCCGCTCCCTGATCTTTCCCAGGTATAATTGGAAGGCCCCAGCTGTCAATAGCAGGTGGGGCTTCTGCTCAGCAAGGTTTCTGAGGGGCCACCTAGGGTTGCCAACCCACCCGGTTTGCCAGGGGTCCCCCGTTTTGGGGGGGTTCTACCCGCCGCTGGCCAGATGGCTGGCGGGGAAGCCCCACCCCCAACACCCACAGCCACCCATCTCTCCCCCTTTAAATGTGTGGAACCCGTGTTTCCTCCCAAGCCTGATCTCCGCAAGCTTGCAGGGAAATGCCAGCTTCGTGCTCTTAAAAGGGAAACACGGCTGCTCTTAAAGGGGAAATGTCGGCTCCTGCATTTAAAAGGGAAACACCGGCTCCTTTAAGTGCAGGGAACTGCCGTTTCTGGAGATCTGGTGCACGGGCAGGTGGGGGGGCGGCGGACGTCCCCACCATGATGTCATCACGTCAGGGATGCCCCGCCCCCTCCAGGAACGCCCCCAAAGTCCCCCGCTGGGGGTGGAAGATGGCAACCCTATGGCCACCAGAGATTTGATTGGCTATGCAGATCTTTAAAAACATTGCTTTGCCACCACAGCACAGGGATCTCCACCAATGTTTCCTCTAAGCTGTGGAGTCTTGTGAGCAATGTTTCCTCTAAGCTGTGGAGTCTTGTGAGCTACTGGCATTAAAGTTGTGAGCGAGCGATTTGGCTACTGCATCAGTTAGTGTGCTCTGGAGCCTTCCTTCCTGAGCCGAGTAGAGGTCACCTACTCCAACCCCCTTGCTCAGTGCAGGAATTAGTCAACTACAGCACCCCACTCTATTTAAAGGAGTGCATGCCTTTAAAAATGTTTTTAAATGATGTAAAAAGGCATTTACAGGAGAAATTCTTGTGGGGCTGTGCCTTTGAGAAAGGGGGCAGAGCCCCCAAAAGCCCCACTGTAGCTACGGGCCTGGTTGGCACCAGTGTTCCCTCTAAGCTGAGTTAGTGTGAGCTAGCTCACAGTTTTTTAGCCTCCGGCTCACACATCTTTGTCTTAGCTCAGGAAGGAGGACTCCAGAGCAAACTAATTTATGCAGTAGCCAAATGGCTCACTCACAAGTTTACTGCCAGTAGTTCACAAAGTAGAATTTTGGCTCACAAGACTCCACAGCTTCGAGGGAGCGTTGGCTGGCACCCACCTTGCTGCGCTGCCCCATGCAGTTGACTGGCTGGAAAGCCAGCCCAAGAACAAGTCTAGCTTCTGCTGTTTCTCTGCAGAGTGGACTCCCTTGCCGATACAGCAGCTGGTACCGAGCGGCCACCTGCAATTCCCTGGTGACGGTCCAAAGTGGGAGTGAGGAAGCCCTGGAAGAAGCCGTCGCTATCTATGGCCCAGTTTCGGTCGCTGTGGATGCCTCCAGTATCCATTTCCAGTTCTATTCATCAGGTAAGGAGCTCTTTGAAGAGGGTGGAGGACTCTGAGCCTCCGTTCTTCCTCATGACAACGAGGGTGATCACTGGATGACACTCAAAACTGAGGGCAGTTATCATTGCAGGGGAAGTGAGGTGCAGGTATAAATCATGCAAATCTGCCAAAAGTCGGGGAAGGACTATGGGGATAAAATTCTAGGGGCCATTTTCACTAGCCTTCCCATTTTCCCAGGCCTGGTGGGGAATTCCCTTCCCCTCCCCCCAATCTCCTGACCTCAAGAAACGGAGACGTGAGAGACAAAAATGGCCTCCATGGTGAAGCTCTAGGATTTCCCCCTAGGCTCCATGGTCTTTACCATGGAGATTGGGGGCATTCCTAGAGTGTCACCTGAAAGTGATATCGCTTCCTTCCCAGGCACCGTCCACTACATCGCCCGGCCATGTTTTATTTTTTTGTAAATTATTTTATTAGGTTTTATAAGCCCATATTTTACATCCCAACAGAATTTACAAAGTTGACATACATTTCCAATTATTTCCATGTCATATATATCACTTATTTTTCTACCACACAAGTTATTATTACCGACAGTTCTTCCACTATTTGCTTTCCTTCTTTTGATGTTTAAAACCCATTTTGTGTTGACTAACCAACTCTTTTCCTATCTCTTTTTGAGGTCACATAAGTGCTAAATTATTCATTACAGTACAATCCCTTACTGAAAACAGGTTCTAGTTCTCAACTCAGCTCTAAGTCATATCTATTCTGTATGGACAGTATGGGGGTTTAAATTCATTACTTTTTAAAAAAAAAATCTATTAGGTTACACATCAATTTCCTCTCAACCATTCCTTTCCCCCTAGCTTTCTTATCTATATCTATTTGTGTTTCCCATCCTATGACTACCTTATATCTATCTATAACTAACCCTATTAAATGCCTGATAATTAATAACAATACACCCGGCCATGTTGAGAATCCTGTTTGTCACCCCAGAACTGATCAAGTCATGTGATTTGGTTTCATATTAAGGGTTTGTCAAAGTCAGAAATATTTATTGCCGTAGCCATAGGCCACAACAACCCAACAAACATGCAATTCACCTCTAGACAGAGAATTAAAACATTTCAGCATAGTAAAATAAAGTATGCAAAATTTAAAATATATATAGTAATAATTGGTACAGTAAAATAACTGAATGCTAAAAAATAGGAGCTGCGGTGGCTCAAGTGGTTAAGACGCTGAACTGCAGGCTGTGGAAGGTCAGTAGTTCAGCAGTTCGAGACCCGGGTGCCGCATGATGGAGTGAGCTCCCGTCTCTAGTTCCAGCTCCTGCCAACCTAGCAGTTCAAAAGCAAGAAATTGCAAGTAGATAAATAGGTACCACTTCGGTGGGAAGGTAACAGTGTTCCATGCGGCTTAGTGTTTAGTCATGCCGGCCACATGACCACGGAAACGTCTTCGGCTTTGAAACGGAGATGAGCACCGCAACCCTAGAGTCGGATTCGACTGGCTTTCGAGCAAGGGAACCTTTACCTTTACTAAAATGTGAAATAATTATAGTTTGGCTAAAATTCTTGTAGGAGCAGCCAAAATTAATTTCTTCCTTATGCTTGATGACAGAAAAATAAAAGTAGCCACCTTAAGAGTAACATCTGGGATAGCATCAGCCAACAAAAATTTCATATATTCCTCCTCTGAACCGGGAAAATTTGTAAGGAACTGGTTCAACAGTTTATTTCGAATGGGCTCATAGTGAGGACAGTGTAAAATATAATGAACAATATCTTCCATCTGATTAGAACTTCAGGAGCAGAGGTGCTGATCCACAGGTATTCTTTGAAATCTGCCCTGAAGGTATGCAGACGGCATGGTTTGAAAGCGTGCATAAATGCCTTCCTTAATGGGGAATTAGAGATGTCAGCTAAATAATGAGGAGAAAAATTATTTTTCTTAAACTGAGGGTATCAATGGGGAAATTTGGATTGGCAAACCTGGTTAATATCACATGGAGGGTCTTTTTCAAAAATCCACTTACGCAATTTACCTGAATGAAGGGTTTGGATAGCATCCAGGGTGGGTGCGGTGGGACTCTTTGTCCGGCGGCTTGTGGTAACTCCTGGCAGAACGGGTAACAATTAAGAACATACGCAATGAACTCGCCAAAAAATCCAGTTCAAATAAATTCTTGCTATCGTCAAAAAAACCCTGGGTCATAAAAATCTTGGCAAAGTAACTTGATGAACTGATCTGTCAAATTCATTCATGTACTGCCTCGCTTACCAACAAAGATCTCAAGGTAAGGGAATTTTTTTTTAAACTAAAAACTGGTAAAAAATGATGGCCAAATCAACAAAAGGGCCAGAAAAACCCACGGCAGCTGTAAGAGTGTTGTAAAAACAGAAGTAGTTAAAAACTTTTGTAAAATCATTTAGTTCACCAACAAATTAAAAAAAAACATTCACCAGGAATAAAAAGCAGTTTAAGAGGTCGTATCACTTTACCATCGCTTGGCAGCAAGAAAATCATCACTGGCCATGTCCAGAAGCAGCAGCTGTGTCTCCAGAAGGTTTCCATGTTCCTGTCTAGAGGTTTGGGACGCAACTGAATGACAGAGACCTGTGGCCCAAACCACGAGAACAAATGTAAGGAAAAGAGTCATGAGAGTCTGACCCATGAATCAAGCAGTCAACAATCTGTATATTATGGTCAACAAGCACTATAACACAATAAACAAAGTCCTTGAAATCATAAGAAAATCCTAGTGTAAAAACACATCAATGTCATCTCCGGATTATATATCGTTTGTGCTGGCTTGGCTGGTAGCCACTGAGGCGATAAACTAGAAGCTGAAGACACGACCCGGAATCAAGGTCAGTGAGAAAGCCGAAGGTCTGATAGCTGGGAAGTCATTTCAATAATGTAGGTTTCCAAAGGCAAGGAGCGACTGCTGCACACTCAGAAGCAGGTCTGATTTTGCAGAGTTGCTGCCGCGCTGGAGCAGGTGCACCAAGGGGTTTTAGACAGATCCTCCCTCCCTTTGGAGTTGAGTCTGCAGAGGCTTACAACTCCTCTCGCTGACGTTGCTGGAGCTGCAGCCTGGCACTTCTTCTTCGTTCCTGCAAAGTCAGCCTCTGCCGTGCCCTACGTGTGGGGAACTCGGGGGAACTAGGCAGAGAGTCTGGCCTTGGGATGTCTGTGGCTGGGGTTGCTGACCCCGGCTCAGGAATGGTCTCACCTTCTGGCTGCACCCCTTGTGCAGCTGCCGGGGACTCTTCCTCCTCCTCGGGTACTGCTCAGGGTTCTTCCTCTGGGCTGTCTCTAGAGGAGGCTGAGTTGTTCCCTGCCTCTTCCTCCTCTGAGGAGGGGTCAGCCTCAGCCGGACCCGGACCCATGACAATGTTTCACAACTGGATCTTCCTTAGGAAATATTAGAGTAGTACAAAAGCTCTCTTGCTCATAAAGTGCTTTACAAAAAATCAGGAAAGATAGCACATTTAGATAGGACGCCGATCTCAACAAGAATTCAGGCTCAAATATGCTGCTAAGCTTCTGATTCTTTGGAAGTCTTATTGACTGCTTGATTCGTGGGTCAGACTCTCACGACTGTTTTCCTTATATTTGTTCTCTGATCACGTTGTGATTGTCCACATTTGTCTCCCCCCAAACCGTTTAGTAGCATCTGTACTTTACTTCCCACGACATTGATTAAAATTTTTAGCTGTACCTTTGGGTTAAAGAAAAACTAGCCTGAAAGCCATATAAGGATGAGCTGTACCGTGGAAATATCTTTCCCTCGAAAATTCGTAAGCAGAGGATTTGGCTCTCCCACTCTTCCATGGCTCCTTCGCCTGTCTCTTCTCCTTTCCATAGCAGGCAGCATAACCCACTCAGAAGGAAGGAGAGGAAGTGGGGGGACAGGGACAGGAAGAAGGAAGCCCCATCAACAAGGCACTGCAGTAGTCAATACAAGAGAAGAGAAGGGCTCAGTGTTTTGCTGGTGTAAACTGAAAAGGGGCAGATCTTAGAAATGTTGAGAAGAATGTTGACACTCTGGCCTTCAAGTGATGAACACGCACGGCAGGGTTATCTTAAGCGGTGTTATGCTAGGATGTTTACTTTGGGCTCCCAAACCTATGTTGCTTGCGGACGAATTCTGGATTTCTTTCTGGGGGGGGGGAGTTGTGCAGAGAAGAGGACTGATGCTTGATCTTTGACCCCCCCCTCCCCCTCTGAATTCTCCCATCCAGGAGTCTTTTCCCTTCCAAGTTGTGGTGAGTCCCTGGACCATGGGATGCTGGTGGTTGGCTATGGCGTATCTCAATATGGCTGGGACAGACAAAGTTATTGGCTCCTGAAGAACAGGTGAGAAATAGGAAGGGCGGAAGGCGTCCATTCCCAAATGAAGGGGGGGGGGTAATACAGAAATTTTGTATCCCTACTTTATTTCCTTTGCGATGAAATGAGTTTTCCTTCCATAGGTAACCAGGGTAAAATTGATGCCTTGGGTGGGGGAAAAAATTAATGTGCATTCTACTGTGGCTCAGAGGCTCCCCTAAAACTGTAGGTGGGCTGAAAACTATTAAGGAAGGTGGTTAATTAGTTTAAAAGATTTGCATCCCATTCTCCAGCTAACAACAACCATAAGGAAGCCACAACAGGATGTCTGGAATATCAAGTATTATATCGAGTATTGAATATCAAGTATTATCTATATATCTAACTAGGAAGAAGGCCCGTTGTGGCAATAAAGACAACAAACGCTAGGCAGGCCGGCCGGTGGTGGCTCCCCTCATGTCTTCCCCCCACTGCTTGAGACCCTGGGGGGCCAGGCCGCCTAGCCGTGGCCCCTCCCCGAACCCCACCACTGGCGGAGGCCCCAGCAGGCCAGGGCTCCAGACCTCGCCTACTCCCCTGGGTGGGGGCCTCCGGAGGGTTTTCCCCACCCGGGCAGCTCAGAGGGCAAATGGGGAAAGCTGGTGCGGGGGCCTCTGGAGGCCTTTCCCTGCCCGGGTGGCTCAGCAGGCGAGCGGGGAGAGGTGGTTCGGGGGCCTCTGGAGGCCTTCCCCCAGTCCGGCTCAGCGGGCAAGTGGGGAGAGGTGGCACGGGGTCTCCGGAGGCCTTCCCCCCCATCCCGCTTGGTGGGCGAGTGGGGAAAGCTGGTGTGGGGGCCTCCGGATGCCTTCCCCTCCATCTGGCTCGGCAGGCGAGCGGGGAGAGGTGGCATGGGGGCCTCCAGAGGCCTTCCCCCTGTCCAGCTTGGCGGGCGAGCAGGGAGAGGTGGTGCTGGGGCCTCTGGAGGCCTGTCACTGCCCGGGCGGCTCAGCGGGTAAGCGGGGAAACCTGTGGCTGGGCTCAGGTGATGGCGGCAGGCTCGGGCTGGCCCCCCCCTCCACTGGAGTGCGTGTCCCATCTGTCATCTGGCTGCACACAGGGTGGGTGGCAACTTGTACTGGGGTGAGGACGACTGCGGCACGATTGGGCTCCGGTCCCTGGCCGCCACAGCGTATGTCCCGTCCACCCGCTGCAAGGAGAGTGAGTCCGAGATGCCGGGTGCTGCCTCTGTGGGCAGGACCATGGCAAGGGAGGCAGCAACGCAGCCAGTGGAGACAGATGCCCTGTGAGTGACACTCTAGGGTGCCAACCAATTCCGGAGCGTGTCAAATGTTCTGGAGAGTGCTACCTCTAAAAGGCTTTTATAATATAGGGAGATAGCAATGTGTGGTCCCCACCTGCAGATATCTAAATCCACAGATTGGGGCCACACTAAAAATAAACAGTTTCCTGCAAATTTGTGGGACCTCCCCCAGGTTTGCAGGAAAATCTGAAATCACAAACAAAACCACATGGGGGGCTTTAAATGCCCCCCAATAAAACAGCGTTGCCTGTGCACCTCCGGTTATTCCAGCACAATTTTTTTTTTTGAGATGGGGCTCATGCGGGAATAAATGTTGTTAGTCTTCAAGGTGCCACTGGACCTCTGTTTTAATTCGCAGTAATAGGCTAAGACAACTACCCTTCTGGAATGATCACGCGATACAACACACGTTGCCAGATATATATC
Source organism: Gekko japonicus (assembly GCF_001447785.1). Classification (NCBI taxonomy): domain Eukaryota; kingdom Metazoa; phylum Chordata; class Lepidosauria; order Squamata; family Gekkonidae; genus Gekko; species Gekko japonicus. The sequence goes on along the minus strand of NW_015176057.1, from coordinate 173,203 downwards.
TGCGGCTCTGAGACTCTGCAATACTTATTTAAATATAGGTTGATCACCACCCTGGAACTTAATCTGATGTTCTTTGATTAGTCTATTTCTGACTCGTTCAAGTTAGTTTTAATCACTTGGGTCTGCTGTTGAATTTGTTACTTTTTAAGTTAGATGGGGGGGGGGGCCTGGTTCTTTTTGTACTTTATTCTGAAAATCTTGCGCAAAATTGTGTCTTCCTAAAAGCTCACAGGCTGTATTGCCAAGCCTGCTAAGAAATGGAATGGGGTGACATAATCAACCTCGACGGACTAGGAATGGGGTCAATAAAAATTAATCTAAGAGGGTGGGGTAAAGTGCTTAAAATCTCAGGGGAAGACTTAGGTGAACTAGGTGACCTGAGTAAACTTCACCCAATGTAAAAAAAAACCCAAAACCCTCCACAGAGGAAACACCAGACGATTAGCTGGGGCGGGGGTGAGGTTCTGATAGGGAGCTGCCCGGCTGCAAGAATTGCAATTGACAGATAATCTAGGTCAGTTCTGGGGTTATTCCAGAGAACCCTCGTCTCATATTCAAATGCAGGGCACTTGCCCTTCAGGTGGAGAGGGACCACTGCACTGCTCGGGTGGGACAACTCAAGCTTTGCATACATAACTTCTCAGGTTCGGTCCCCGACATCTCCAGTTGAAGGGTTTCAGGTAGCAGCACAGGGAAACCCCCCCCCCCCATCTGCTTCAGTCTAAGGCAGCTTCCTGTGTTCCTCTTTCACGTGCTCATGGAATCTCACTCTCCTGCGAATTCTCCGACAGCTGGGGTACAGAATGGGGAGAAGAAGGCTACATCCAAATCGCAAAAGGAACCAACAACATCTGCGGCGTTGCAACAGCAGCGAGCTTCCCCATTATGTAACCGGGCAAGGCGTCTGCATCGCGACGACATCCGATTTTCCACCTTCCGTGCCCTGAACCCTTGAACGACACACCACGTCCCCGCACTGCTTTGCTTCCAGCCAAACGGCAGCGGTCCAAAGCATCTTCACCAGTCAATAGTGTTTGCTGACCATTGTCTTCAGAATGGGTCGCACGTTCCCTGCAAGCTCACATGTGTACATTTACGTAAGCCGATACTTGACTGGTGGACTCCAAACTAGGATATCAACTGGGGTTGAATGAATGAATATATTTATTGCGGTCAAAGACCATCAATCATAGGAATACATTCTTATAAAAACTGAAGAGATTAATTCTAGTTTAGTTTAGTTTATTATTATTAGGGTCTTAAGACCAACATACAGGGTAAGCATAATATGTGAGGGAGAGAAAAACCCCCGTCATAATATTAAAAAATAGAAATCTGCAGGGCTATTTTTGGGCAGGAACGCACAGGAACGGAGTTCCGGCTGGCTCCTGAGTTGGCCACGCCCAACAGGAACTCATTAGCATAATAGGCCACACTCAACAGCAGAAACTCATTAGGATTGGCTACATTAGAGGTGTGTGGCCTAACATGCAAAGAGTTCCTGCTACAAAAAAGCCCTGGGTTTTGACAACAAAGTAAACAGAATAAGGAGCAAAAGGTGGGTGTGGCTGGATGACCACACTTCTGGTAACATACATGGGGTTGTGGCCTAATATGCTAATGAGCTGTGCTGTCAGGGGTGTGGCCTAATATGCTAATGAGTTTCTGCTGTTGGGTGTGGC
>NW_015176057.1:163062-171339 GCF_001447785.1 Gekko japonicus | reverse complement strand
GGCCCTTTGAGAAGGAAAAAACCCCCCCCCCCCCCCCGGGGCCTGGTATTTTTCCATTTAGATGACATTCTTGTAGATGTCATCTACAAGTTCCCCCCTGGCGCCTGGTATTTTTCCATTTAGATGACATTCTTGTAGATGTCATCTACAAGTTCCCCCCTGGCGCCTGGTATTTTTCCATTTAGATGACATTCTTGTAGATGTCATCTACAAGTTCCCCCCTGGCGCCTGGTATTTTTCCATTTAGATGACATTCTTGTAGATGGATGCACTGTATTACGCTGTATTGTACATTAATTTAAAATTAATAAAGATGATTAAAAAGAAAAAGTATACTGCAGCTATGCACTTTTAGCTATGTACACTCTACATAAGCAAAACACGAAGGTAACAAGTTCCCCCCACGTAATTGTCCCCTGGCGTCTGGTATTCAAAGGTATACTGCAGCTATGCACTTTAAGCTATATTGGAGCTACGGTGGCTCAAGTGGTTAAGACGCTGAACTGCAGGCTGTGGAAGGTCGGTAGTTTAGCAGTCCGAGACCCGAGTGTGCCGCATGACGGAGTGAGCTCCCGTCTTTGGTTCTAGCTCCTGCCAACCTAGGAGTTCGAAAGCAAGAAATTGCAAGTAGATAAATAGGTACCACTTCAGTGGAAAGGTAACAGCGTTCTGTGTGCCTTGGTGTTTAGTCATGCCGGCCACATGACCACGGAAATGTCTTTGGACAGTGCTGGCTCTTCGGCTTTGAAACGGAGATGAGCACTGCAACTCTAGAGTCGGATTCGACTGGCTTTCAAGCAAGGTAACCTTTACCTTTAGCTATATACATTTAGCTACCACGGCTTGCAATGGTTTGCTTGTTCACAACACCCTTTTTGTAAAAGCACTAAAGAGTGTTTTGCGGGGGAGGTGACACACAAAAAGGGTCCAGCTCCTTCATAAGTACGTAAGCAAAGCCATACTGCATCAGACCCCAAATGTCTCCAATAATGACTTGCCAGATGCCCTAAACTTTAGGGCCTAAAGGAAGCGGCCAAGTAGGTCATATACACAGTAATAGTCTCTGGTTACATCCCCTAGAGTTGCCAACCATCAGGTGGCACCTGGAGATCTCCTGGAACGACAATGGATCTCTAGATCGTAGAGAGTCTAGGGTATGATACCTCACTGAGATCCATCCCCACCCCAAACCCCAATGTCCTCCGGAATGCACACCCATATCTCCAGGAATTTCCGAACACAGAGTTGGCAGCCCTGCATCCCCTTCCCCCAGGTCTCTTGTTCAAGGAAAGACTGCCTCTGTACATGGAAGTTCAACTGAACAATATTGGTGATTGATATTTCTACCCTATCCCATAACTTTATTTAATTCTTCTGCCAGTGTATCCGAGGAAGTGTGCACGCACACAAAAGCTCATACCTTGAATAAAACTTAAAGCGCTTGGGGCTCTTTAGCTTGGAGAAATGACGGCTGAGGGGTGACATGATCGAGGTTTATAAGATGATGTATGGGATAGAGCAGGTTGAGAAAGAAGTCATTTTCTCCGTTTCTTACAATACAAGAACTTGTGGGCATGCCATGAAATTGCTGAGCGGTCGGGTTAGAACAGATAAAAGGAAGTCCTTCTTCAGCCAAAGAGTAATTAACACGTGGAATTCACTGCCACAGGTGGTGGTGGCGGCTACAAGCATGGACAGCTTCAAGAGGGGACTGGATAAACCTATGGAACAGAGGTCCATCAGTGGCTATTAGCCACAAAGTATAGATAGGAACTCTCAGGCTGGGGCAAGGGATGCTCTGTATTCTTGGTGCTGGGGAGGGGCAAGAGTGGGAGGGCTTCTAGTGTCCTGGCCCCACTGCTGGACCTCCTGATGGCACCTGGTATTTTGGGGCACTGTGTGACACAGAGTGTTGGACTGGATGGGCCATCGGCCTGATCCAGCATTGGCTTCTCTTATGTTCTTATGTCTGGGGCAAGGGATGCTCTGTATTCTTGGTGCTTGGAGGGGGCAACAGTGGGAGGGCTTCTAGTGTCCTGGCCCCACTGCTGGACCTCCTGATGGCACCTGGTATTTTTGGGCACTGTGTGACACAGAGTGTTGGACTGGATGGGCCATCGGCCTGATCCAGCATTGGCTTCTCTTATGTTCTTATGTAACTTTGTTGGTCTTAAAGGTGCCCAAGGACTCTGACTTTAGGTAAAGTTAGGTAAAGTTGCCAGCCTCCAGGTGGGGCCTGGGGATCTCCTGCTTTGACAACTGATCTCCAGCGGACAGAGATCAGTTCCCCCGGGGGAAATGGCTGCTTTGGGAGGTGGACTCAATGGCATTGTACTCTACTGAGGTCCATCCTCTCCCCAAACCCCGCCCTCCCGAGGCTCCACCCCCCAAGTCTCCAGGTATTTCCCAGCCCAGAACTGGCAACCCTAAGTGGCACCTTTAAGACCAACAAAGTTGTATTCAAGGTAAAAGCATTCGTGTGCAATAGCGTTGCCAGCCTCCAGGTGGGGCCTGGAGATCTATGCTTTTGCAACTGATCTCCAGCTGACAGAGGATTGGCTCCCCTGGAGAAAAGAAGGGCGGACTCTAGGGCATGGTACCCTGCTGAGGCCCCTCCCCTCCACAAACCCCGCCCTCTCCTGGCTCCACCCCCAAAATCTCCAGGAATTTCCCAACCCAGCCCTGGCAATCCTAGTGTGCAAGCAGACGTCTTCCGGTAAAACTTTGTTGGTCTTAAAGACGCAAACTTTGTTCTACTGCTTCTGCACCGCTTGCCCACCTGAACCGATCCACACGTGCAGTTAGCTTTACCCATTTCAAACATGTCCGCCTAGGAACCGGGTGAAGACGACTGGCAGCGCCTGTGTACTGCGAGCGCCGCTGTGCCCATTTCAAATATGGCCCCCGCGGCTTTGCGCCAAAAGGGAAGGCTGCCCCTTTAAGAGCGGTCTTAAATTAGACCCTTCAGGCTTGCCGTAGTAGCGCCGGTAAGGCTTTTCCAAGATGGCGGCGCCCAGATCAGTCAGTGAGCGGTGGCTCCGGGACGGTTTACTTGCATTCTTTTTCTTCTTGCACGTCTTTTCTTCCGTCGCCGGCACAGAGGAAGGCGCCGTCACGGCCGAATTCGACGTGAGGCCTGGGGGAATGGTCCACTCTTTCTCCAAGAGCCTGGTGAGGAGGGGGAGGGGGGAAACGCGCGAGCCAGGTGGAGACAGCTGATTGGCTGAGCCGGTCCTGGCAACCCTGGGTGATGACTCTCCTGCCGCGCATTTTGATTGGCTAGGGAGGTGAAGTGGGGGCGATGCGATGGAAGCGTTCTCGCTTTTGGATTGGATGCGGGCGGGAAAGCGTTCTCCAGACTGCTGGCAACTTTGGCCCTGCTGAGTTGCCTTAGAAAAGTGGCCAAGTGAGCGATGCCTCCCTGTTGTGCAAACTAATTCTTAATAGTTGCAAATCGCGGTGCTTTAAATGCTGTGTGATGTTAGTAATAAAAATACATTTAGTTGAATGACAGGAGAGTATTATGGATACCATGGACTGCCAAAAAGACAAATGAGTGGGTTCTCAATCAAATCAAGCCTGAACTCTAAACTGAGGCTGTCATACTTTGGTCACATCATGGGAAGAAAAGAGTCACAGCTGGGAAAAGTTGAAGGCATACATAGATACATACATTTTTTATTTCTATACCGCCCATGACCCCCAATGGGTCTCAGAGCGGTTTACACTGAACTACTTCTGTAGTTTGTTACCTGACTAGGGCCACAATTTTTCCGGGTTGGGGGTTACCTAACAGCACCCATGTGGCGTATTTCCTCATCCGGCGGCTTCAGACGTAGTTCCTGGCGACTGGCGACCATCACAGGCAGGCTCTGATGCTTCCTCCTCTAGCGCGCACTGCTTTCGGACTGCGGCTTCCAGCTATGCGTCCCATCGGGCTCCTGCCGTGCTGCGTCGAGCCGGAAAACAGGAAGAGCCAACATGAGATGGATTGACTCAATCAAGATAGACCCACGAAAGCTCATACCTTGAATAAAACTGTTGGTCTTAATGGTGCCACTGGACTCTGAATTTGTTCTGTTGACTCAGTCAAGGAAGCCACAGAGCACATGCACCATGTTTGCAGAACCTGAGCAAGGCTGTTAATGAGAGGATGCTTTGGAGATCATTAATTCATTGGATGGCCATAAGTCAGAAATGACTTGATGGCACTTAATACGCAATTGAAGAGATCAGTGAGGAGGAGGAGGAAACCAGAAAAGGGATTAAAGGAATGTGCAAAGCAATCCCTCACTTGGATGTCTGTTCATGAATTTCAGCTTTTCTGTTTGGCTATGCAATCTGGTCTAGCCCAAGGGTGGGTTTGAATGTTTCCTAATGGCTAGGTGTGCCCTTTTGTTTTTGCACATAAATAGTGTCACCTGGGGTGGTGCCTACTCTGAATAGGATGATCTGGCAACCCTCATTGCTCTACCACACTGGTTCTTAAGTTATCGTCTGATTATCACCCCTGCTTTTAAACAAAAGTTAAACGTGTCTGCCCCACGCAGCATTTCCTACTCAATTTGCAGACCAATTTGTGAGTTTTCAGCACAAAGGTTTGTGTGTTTCTGCTATCCCAAAGGCACGGCCAGGGGTAGCCAGATCTCAGGCTTTGATCTGAAGCTTTGTTGGGTGGGGAAAGGGCAGATTATTTTTTAAATAGCTATCCAGAAGAGAGAGTAACCCAATTCCTAACATCTCATTCCTCTCCCCAACCATATTGATTTCACACTGCATTAACATGCCCTAGTTCCCTCTTGCTTGCTGAGCAGTCTGTAGTGGTGTAGTGGTTAAGTGCACAGACTCTAATCTGGGAGAACTGGGTTTGATTTCCCACTTCTTCATGTGCAGCCAGCTGGGTGGCCTTGGGTCAGTCACAAGTTCTCTCAGAGCTGTTATCTCAAGAGCAGTCCTTGAAAGAGCTCTCTCAGCCCCACCTACCTCACAGGGTGTCTGTTGTGGGGAGAGGAAGGGAAAGGAGTTTGTAAGCTGCTCTGAGACTCCGAGTGAAGAGCGGGGTATAAATCCAATCTCTTCTTCTCTTCATCTTTAAAATTTTATTCATTTATACCCTGGCTTTCTTCCCAGTGGAGACCCAGAGCAGCTTACATTGTTCTCCTCTCTTCCAATAACCCTGTGAGGTAGGTTAGGCTGAGAGTATGTGACTGGCACAAGGTCACCCAGTAGGCTTCTGTGGCAGAGTGTGGATTCAAACCTGGGTCTCCCAGATCCTAGTCTGCCACCCTAGCCACTGCTTCTGTAAGAGGATACACTGAGCTGTCTAATGCCTTTGCTTCTGTTTTCCCCTCTGTGTTTTTCAGGGAGATTATGAATGCACTTTTACCTATGCCGCTCAGGGCGGGACAAATGAGGTGAGTCCCTTCCTCCTGGGTTGCTTTTGTTTAAATCAAGAACCACAAGGGTAAGAAAGAAGCCTGATAAAGGGCCAATATTAAAAACCTAGTGTATACTCATTATATACAAAAACAAATGCATTTATTAGAAAGAGAGTTAAAAACATATAAGGGCCTAATGAAAGCCTCCTTACAAAGTGCAAGTGGCCCGAACACAAGGGCCTAAACAAGTGACCTGACATGTTTCCGCCCCTGTGGGGTCTTCTTCAAAGGTTTATTCTATTAGATTTTTCTGTCACAGCTGGAGGAAATGCCCAAATGCTCAAAAACTTTATACTTATTATAATATGTACATTATATCATAGGTATGGTACTGCAGTGGCTCAAGTGGTTAAGACGCTGAACTGCAGGCTGTGGAAGGTCGGTAGTTCAGCAGTTCAAGACCCGGGTGCCGCATGACGGAGTGAGCTCCCGTCTCTGGTTCCAGCTCCTGCCAACCTAGCAGTTCGAAAGCGAGAAATTGCAAGTAGATAAATAGGAACCACTTCGGTGGGAAGGTAACAGCGTTCCGTGCGCCTTGGTGTTTAGTCATGCCGGCCACATGACCACGGAAACGTCTTCAGACACCGCTGGCTCTTCGGCTTTGAAATGGAGATGAGCACCGCAACCCTAGAGTCGGACTCGGCTGGCTTTCGAGCAAGGGAACCTTTACCCTTTACCTTAAATAGGTACCACTTTGGTGGGAAGGGTAACAGCGTTCTGTGCGCCTCGGCGTCTAGTCATGCCGGCCACATGACCACGGAGACGTCTTCGGACAGCGCTGGCTCTTCGGCTTTGAAACGGAGAAGAGCACCACAACCCTAGAGTCGGATCCGACTGGCTTTCGAGCAAGGGAACCTTTACCTTTACCTTTATGGTACTGTTATTGGCTTATGACGTCGTTCTTTCTTTATGGATATTGCATTAGTTGTATATTTTTGAGTAGGCGTAAGACTGTCTAATGCAGGAGTGGCCAAACTTGCTTAACGTAAGAGCCACGTAGAACAAACGTCAGATGTTTGAGAGCTGCATGCCATGAACAAATATCAAACGTATGGTTTTATTGGAAAATATGCACATTTGCTTTTTATTAACATTAAATGAGACTGCCAAAAACAAAAACAAAAAAGGGGGTAAAAATAGATATTGATAATGATATTTGTCCAATTATATTTGTAGGTTGGGGGGGGGGGGCTTTGGGAATGCAATTTTTAGCAGGGGTCATTTCATAGAAAAATAGGTGCAGGAGCTCATTAGCATAACCCATTAGCATAACTTATTTGCATATGTCACACCCCCTGACATTACCAGAAGTGTGTCAGAAGGCAACACCCACCGCTCAGACTCCACTGGACTTTTTTGGATTTCTAGGTATTGGGGGGGGGGGGGGGACGTGCAGATATCTCCTTGCAGAGGAGGGAGAGCTTGTACCTGAAGGGGGGGTGGGCTCTGCAACTTCCTTGGTTGCTTCTTGCTCCTTGTGGCCCGACTGAGGGCTGCAGGGGGCGGGGCTTGCTGCATGTGCCACACCCCCTGGGCTCCTTACTGCCAGAGCTCTGCTCCTGTGCGCTCCTGCAGGAAATGACCCCTGGGAAGACCGATCAGGGAGGGGAGGCATGCCTCCCCTTCGCTTCCCCAGCCGCCCTGCTGGGAGCCACACAATATGTGTGAAAGAGCCACATGTGGCTCCCGAGCCACAGTTTGGCCACCCCTGGTATAATTTATACTTTGTTAACACTGCTTATAATTTCTGTTATTGTTTTATGTTGTATGTGAAAATTAAATAATAGTTTTAAAAACTGAGGTGCAGGTAGACACATGATGCAATGCTACATATTACAATGAAATAACCAATAAGTTAATACTGGACCAAAAATATTAATATTGCTTTTGTTTAAACCCTGCTCCCTCCACCCGAGTTCTGTGTTCTGATTTTTTGGTTCATGTCTCCATCGTGGCCAAGGGCTCATTCCGTGAGATGGACCCGTTGTTTCAGCTGCTCCGATGGAAAACGTCAATGGTAGAATATTGACACAGAGTAGCGTTCCTGGGAGTGAAGCAAAAAGACCTTAGCTGTGTCTGGCAGCTGTCTAATGCCGGGGTGTCGAACTCTTTTGTTACGAGGGCCGGATCTGATATAAATGAGACCGTGTTGGGCCGGGCCATGTGTGTCATAAATTGTAATGCCAGGTAGCGGAGATATAAACATTATAAAGGACACAAGCACAAATGGGTTTTTTTCCTTCTTAAAATAAAAATGTGCTTGAAACATTAGCTCTGTAAGCTGCAAACCTACTTTTGATTGATTGACATTCCCCACAGAAATCTCATGCTCAGAGTTCTGAGTCTAGGACCCAGGGGAAAACTTGACATGGCCAAGTGATTAAGAGAGTCTGGCGAAGCAAGCTATGATGCAGCAGCAGAACTGGAAGCAGGAGATGGCCATAGTTCCACTGCAGGCCTGATAGAAGTCCTCCGGGGGGCTAATCCGGCCCCCAGGCCGCATGTTTGACACCCCTGGTCTAATGCATCAGGCAGGGTTATGAAGAGGGTCTGCAGATGGGTTCTGAGACTGACCCCAGCCCCTTTTTCATCCTAGCAATGGCAGATGAGCGTTGGAGTCAGTGAAGACAACTTGCTCTTCTCGTGTTCAGTCTGGAGGTTTGTACAAACTACTTTCCTTTAAAACTATGATGATAATAATGATAACAATAACAACAGCAATAATAATTGTGTGGCATTGTGTGTAGAATAGCCAGGAGATCCTAAGATTGTCTGGCAGCCAGAAGTTCTAGCTCTTTTAGCATTATGCCCCACTAGGAGGTGAGCTAGAGTTGTTTTT
>NW_015176057.1:130397-162862 GCF_001447785.1 Gekko japonicus | reverse complement strand
CCCCCCCGAGCCTCAGCATCACCCACCCCACAGTACTTATCTATTTTACTTATTTATTAAAACATTTCTATCCTGACTTTCCTTGTGGTTTAAGGCAGCTTAAAGTAAGTGGAAACTGGTGTGCATTGGTGGAGAACTTAGCATTTATACAGTAAATATTTCAGCTTTTATAATATAATAATAATACTTTCGATTTATTGATCGCTCTTTCCCACACACCTGCGGGCTCATAGCGATTTACAGTTACTCTTTGACAATTTGACTAACAATATTCGCGGGGGATAGGGAAGACAACATACAGCATTTTTAATTACACACACATTGTAGCTGGCCGGGGATTTATCTGCGGGCTGGATCAGTCGTGTTCCGACGGCATGTATTCTTGTCGGCTGGCTGATGACGTCAGGGCTTCTTGATGTCGCGCTGCCACACTGCCACCGCCTGGCCGACTCGCTCCACTGCAGGGATGCCGAAACAGATCTTTCGGCTTTTGATCTTGCCGCACCACAGAAGTCACACATGGCAGCTAACACCTTCCCAAAGGGAGTGGTGTGCCCCCACCCCCTTACGGGTGGTCCCCAGTTTATCTACTTGCCGAAGCTTTCGAATCGCTGGATAGACGATGAGCTAGGACAAGGCTTGGTTGCTCACACCAGCACGGGGCTAGAACTGACAAAGCTTGGCAGTTCAGATGTTATAGTTAAGCAGGGGGAAAATCCCCTGCGCCACTGCTCCCTTCTGTCCACGTGTTCTCTTGTCATCCTTACAACATCCCTGTAAGGTAGGCCAGGATTCATCTCCATAATGCAGAGGGGGGTCTGAGAGGAGACTTTGCCTAAGGCCACCCGTTGCACTTGTGGCAGAGATGCTCTTTGAACTGGAGCCCTCCTGGATCATCTGGTTATCTAGCTCAGCTTCAGAGAGAGAAAACTTCTGGAAATCTTCACAGCACGTGGAAAAAAATAGTTTTGTCCCATCCCTGAAAAAATGGGAAGGGGGGGCGAAGTTGAAATATACGCAGTACCTACGACAGTTGGTGTAGTGCTTAGGAGCACCAACTCTAATCTGAGAGAACCGGGTTTGATTCCCCACTCCTCCACATGCAGCTGCTGGTGTGACTTTGGGTCAGTCACAAGTTCTTTCAGAGCTATTCTCTCAGGAGCAGTCCTTGAAAGAGCTCTCTTAGCCCCACCTACCTCCCAGGGTGTCTGTTGTGGGGAGGGGAAGGGAAGGAGATTGTAAGCCGCTCCGAGACTCCTTTGGGTAGTGAAGGGCAAGGTAGAAATCCAACCTCCTCCTCCTCAAACCTCCTACTTTAACAACATCAACTGCATCATTGATACCTCACCTAATAAAACTGGGAATGGAACATAAGAACGTAAGAACATAAGAGAAGCCAATGTTGGATCAGGCCAATCACCCATCCAGTCCAACACTCTGTCACACAGTGGCCAAAAACACCAGGTGCCCTCAGGAGGTCCAGCAGCTGGACCAGGACACTTGAAGCCCCCCCACTGTTGCCTCCCCCCCAAGCACCAAGAATACAGAGCACCCCTTGCCCCAGCCTGAGAGTTCCTATCTATACCTTGTGGCTAAGAGCCACTGATGGACCTCTGCTCCATATGTTTATCCATAAGAACAGAAGAGAAGCCAATGTTGGATCAGGCCAATGGCCCATCCAGTCCAACACTGGGTCACCCAGTGGCCAAAAACACCAGGTGCCATCAGGAGGTCCAGCAGTGGGGCCAGGACACTAGAAGCCCTCCCACTGTTGCCTCCCCCCCCAAGCACCAAGAATTCAGAGCATCCCTTGCCCCAGAGTTCCTATCTATACCTTGGGGCTAATAGCCCCTGATGGACTTCTGGGGGAGGAGAATTAGAGTGTTTCGAGCTATAAGATAAAGAAGGGAAAGATACTGGTGCAACGTGAATGGGTAAATCCCATTTGTTTTAAGTAGGAGACAAAATAGTTCATTCCGCCTCCTGCTGCCTCCCGAAGATCAAAAAGGGAGGGGGCAGAGGTGCCCAGGGGGCCTTCCGTCATCGTGGGGCTGCCGCCGAAAGGGCCCTTTTGCGTGTGCCCACCAAATGGGCATCTTCGATTGCTGGGACAGTCATGAGGCGGGACACTCCCTGCAGTCTTGCTTCCCCAGGCAGGAATGTACATAATCTCTTCCTTCTTTGGTATCGCAGTTGTCTCTCTCTTCCCTTTCCAGGCCCCAGGGGAAATCCTACCTCTTCTTCACCCAGTTCGAGGCAAAGGTGAAGGGGGCGAAGATCGAGTACGGCGGGGCTTTTGTAAGTCTCTTTCAAGGGCCTGGGAGATCGTGGTGGGAGGGGTGGGCTTTATGCCAAGCGCTACGAACCAATGCTACCTCGAATCTGTGGGACTCCTGCGAGCAAAAATTCTACTTTGTGAGCTCCTGGCATTGACGTTGGCAATGTTCCCTCTAAGCCGTGGAGTTGTGTGAGCAAAAATGCTACTTTGTGAGCCGCTGGCATGAAAGTTGTGAGCGAGCCATTTGGCTGCTGCAGAAATCAGTTTGCTCTGGAGCCCTCCTTCCTGAGCCGAGACACAAATGTGTGAGCTGGAGGCTAGAAAACTGTGAGCTAGCTTGCACTAACTCGGCTTAGAGGGAACACTGGTTGTGAGCGAGCCATTTGGCTGCTGCATCAGTTAGTTTGCTCTGGAGCCCTCCTTCCTGAGCGAAGGCAAAAATCTGTGAGCCGGAAGCTAAAAAACCTGTGAGCTAGCTCACACTAACTCAGCTTAGAGGGAACACTGCTATTAACTACACTGTTGTTCCCCTGGCTCACTTCTTAAGACAGTTCCAGGTAGTCAGCCGTGTTGGTCTGAAGCAGTAGAACAAATTTCGAGTCCAGTGGCACCTTTAAGACCAACAGCGGTTTATTCAAGGGATGAGCTTCCGTGTGCATGATGCACACTTTTTCAAATACAGTGGAATGGGAGGTAAGGTTCAAACTTATAGACAGTGTTTTTGCATGTCTTAAATCACGGGTGTCAAACTCATTTGTTACGAGGGCCGGACCTGACATAAATGAGACCTTGTTGGGCCGGGCCATGTGTGTCAAAAAATGTAATGCCAGGTAGCGGAGATATGAACTTTATAAAAGGACACAAACACAAAGGTTTTTTTTCTTCTTCTTAAAATAAAAACATGCTTGAAACATTAGTTCTGTAAGCTGCAAACCTGCTTTTGATTTATTGACATTCCCCACAGAAGTCTCATGCTCAGAGTTCTGAGTCTAGGGCCCAGGGGAAAACTTGAAATGGCTGAGTGATTAAGAGAGTCTGGCGAAGGAAGCTATGATGCAGCAGCAGCAGCAGAAGTGGAAGCAGGAGACGGCCACAGTTCCACTTCAGGCCTGATAGAAGCCCTCCAGGGGCCTAATCCGGCCCCCGGGTTGCATGTTTGACACCCCTGGTCTAATGCATCAGGCAGGGTTATGAAGAGGGTCTGCAGATGGGTTCTGAGACTAAACTTGATAAAAGTACACGAACACAAAGGGTTTTTTTTAACTTAAAATAAAAACATGCTTAAGACATTACCTCTGTGAGCTGCAAACCTACTTTTGATTGATTGACATTCACCACAGAAATCTCACACTCAGAGTACTGAGTCTAGCCACCCGGGTTAAAACATGAAATGGCTGAGTGATTAAGAGAGTCTGGCGAAGCAAGCTATGATGCAGCAGCAGCAGAACTGGAAGCAGGAGATGGACAGTTCCGCTGTAGGCCTGATGGAAGCCCTCTAGGGGGGCTCATCTGGCCCCCGGGCCGCATGTTTGACACCCCTGCCTTAAAGCAACTTCATCATGTTACATGTTAATTTAATGTTCGGTCCGTCTATGAGTTTGAAACTTATTTCCCATTCCATTGTATTTGAAAAAGTGTGCTTGCACAGAAAAGCTCATACCTTGAATAAAGCTTCATTGGTCTTAAAGGTGCCACTGGACCGCTAAATTAGTTCTTAAAACTGCTTAGAGATTATTAGAAATCTGTTTGTCTTCCAGCTACTACCAAAATCTCTTTTCTGTTCTCTGCGACAGTGACTTCCGTGGGCTCTTGCCTGGTGTGTGGTTGTGTCGGATTAGAACTGGGGAGACCTAAGATGAAATCTCCACTCTGCCATGAAACTCCCTTCAGTGACTCCCGTGGGCCAGTCGTTCCCGCTAAAGCTAGCCTACCTTGCAGGGCAGTCGTGAGGGCAAAACGTGGGAGGGGAAAACCCTGAGCTCCTTGGATGAGAGACACAAGGTGAAAAGTGTGCTAGCCTCCCTTCCAGACCACACCTGCTTGGTGGTGGAGAGCACCTAGAGATGTAAAATTTCTGGAAATTTTTGAAGGTTTGTTTCTGTTTTTCCCCGGAAAAATCGAAAACTTTTGGAAAAATTGAAAAAAATGCTAATTAGTACTTCTTTTTTCTTTTCCAGATTGAAAGTTTTTCTAGATTGAAAGTCATTCTGTTACTTTAGGAACATAAAATATGACTATGGACATTTTTACTTGGCATGAAATTATCACAACTAGCATATTAAAAATATAGTGTATCCAAACAATGATTGCAAACAGAATACCCACCCACATGCAAAAACAAAACTGAAACCTTTTTATTTTCTTGTGACAACAGCACCTCCTAAAGGAAGAAATGCATCTTGTTCTTGCATTGGAGAGTTCAGTTTGTAACCTAGGACTTGCTTGCCCTCAGTGCACAGAAATTAGATCCAATCTGATACCATACATATTTTTTAGAAACGATTTGGAAAATATTTGAACACCTTGTCTTAAAATATTTTATTCATCATGTTAAAATAAAACGTTCCATAATCATTTTTTTTTACTTTTCTTTTTTCAATTTTTCCAGTTTTTCGGAAAAAAACAAAAAAGGCTTCAGGAAAAAAACAGGGGGAAAATGTTTTCCCCCCGAATTTCCCCAGTTTTTTTCCGGGCCTTCACATCTCTAAGAGCACTGTCAAGTTGCAGCTGATTTGTGGCGACCCAGTAGGGTTTTCTGGGCAAGAGACATTCGGAGGTGGTTTGCCATCGCCTGCCTCTGCGTAGCGACCCCGGACTTCCTTGGTGGTCTCCCCTCCAAATACGGACCAGGGCTGACCCTCCGTGGCTCATGTGATCTAGGGGATAAGCCCGGGTCATCCAGGTCGGGCTACGCCTGCTTCGCTTCCATAAAAGCTGCAACCCCGAGTGCTTCCTTAGGTCCAGGAAATCTGGCGTCTCTGCAGGCTGGGCATGTTTAAATGCGTACGCTTCCGAGCATCCACAACCTCTTGGGACTCCCTCACCTTTTCCGCCCCTCTTCTTTGCAGTCCGCGGCCGCAGCCAGAGGACAGAGTGACGTCCCCTTGAAGGAGGAAGAATTCCACGTGACCGAAACGGCCGGTAAGCCGGGAGTGGTGGATGCTGGAGGAGAAATGTGGGATGCTTTCGCTGTGCCGTTTGGGTGCTCGTGAAAGCCCACTGGTGTTCAGCTGGTGCCTCCCTCCTCCTTGCAGTTTTGGAACTGTCGCTTTCCCTGTGAGAAGGTTGCAGGCTTCGACAGTGCGGGTCTGCTAGGCTAGCAGTGTGCTGACTTCTGGCCCAAGAAGTCTTGTCATGATGCTTGGGGGGGTTGAAAGGCTCCTTGGGCTGGAGGAAAGCACCTCCGTGGCCGGAATTAGGGATGCCAGCCTCCAGGTGGGACCTGGGGATCCCTCAGAATTCCAGCTTATCACCAGATCAGAGATCAGTTCCCCTGGAGCAAATGGCTGCTTTGTAGGGTGGACTCTATGGCACTGTGCCCCACTGAGGTCCCTGTCCAGGCCTGTAGCTACGGTGGGGCTTATGGGGGCGCTGCCCCCTTTCTTAAAGGCACAGCTGCACAAGAATTTTTCCTGTAAATGCTTTCCTCAATCATTTAAAAACTTTTTTTTTAGAAGGAGTGTGCTCTTTTAAGCAGAGTGGGGTGCTGTTTCCTGCACTGAGCGAAGGGGGTTGGAGCGGGTGACCTCTAGGATTCCTTCTAACTGTATGTCAAGAAACTGGTCACCTTTAAGAGAGCCTTTCTGCCTACGTGTTGGTTTTCTTGTCTACAGAAGTCATCCCCCCCCCCCCCGGCTTGTTTTCAGGATTGCTGTTTAGGCCAGCAGAAATGATGAACTTCCAGCAGCTGAGAACCGTCATCTAAAGCCAGAGAGCCGTGTCAGAGTTCTCTCAGCCCCACCCACCTCACAGGGTGTCTGTTGTGGGGAGGGGAAGGGAAAGGAGTTTGTAAGCCACTCTGAGACTCCAAGTGAAGGGCGGGGTATAAATCCAATCTCCTCCTCCTCCTCCTCCTCCTCTTCTTCTTCTTCAGTTTGGTGTAGTGGTTAGGTGCATGGACTAATCTGGGAGAATCCGGGTTTGATTCCCCACTCCTCCACTTGCACCTGCTGGATGACCTTGGGCAAGCCGTAGTTCTGATAAGAGCTGTCCTTGAAAAAAGAGCAGTTTCTGTCAAGAGCTCTCTCAGCCCCACCTGCCTCACAGGGTGTCTGTTGTGGGGACGGGAAGGGAAAAGAGTTTGTAAGCCACTCTGAAGCACCTTTGGGTAGTGAAGGGTGGGGTATAAATCCAATCTCTTCTTTCTTCTTCTTCTGCTGGATGGATGACCTTGGGCAAGCCGTAGTTCTGATAAGAGCTGTCCTTGAAAAAAGAGCTGTTTCTGTCAAGAGCTCTCTCAGCCTCACCTACCTCACGGGGTGTCTGTTGTGGGGAGGGGAAGGGAAAGGAGTTTGTAAGCCGCTTTGAGACACCTTTGGGTAGTGAAGGGCAGCGTATAAATCCAATCTCTTCTTCTTCTTCTACTGGATGGATGACCTTGGGCAAGCCGTAGTTCTGATAAGAGCTGTCCTTGAAAAAGAGCCGTTTCTGTCAGAGCTCTCTCAGCCCCACCTAACTCACAGGGTGTCTGTTGTGGGGAGGGGAAGGGAAAGGAGTTTGTCAGCCGCTCTGAGACACCTTTGGGTAGTGAAGGGTGGGGTATAAATCCAATCTCTTCTTTTTCTTCTTCTAAAGTGGTTGACAGCTTGCGATTTAGAGATCTACCCTGGTAACAGCTTCCTATTGGCTAAATGGCTTGTCTTTCTGCATTGAGAACTTCAGCCCCACCAGGGAAAAATATTGCCCCACGAGCCACAAAATCCTGGCCACGGGCCTGATTGTGCCCCACTGAGGTCCCTGTCCTCCCCAGGCTCCATCCCCAAATCTCTAGGCGTTTCCCAATCTGGAGCTGGCAACCCTACCCCCAACTCGTCCCCCCTCCCCCATACCCTAAGTGGAACAGATCTGTGGGATTTAATTCGTAGCGTGGGTGTTCCATCAGCGGTGGTAATTTTGGCTCCCGGTTGTCGTGACTCTGGCACAGCCTCAAACGGCTGACTGGAGAGATTGACGCTGTGCCAGAGTTGGGAGCTTTCAGTGCTGGGAATTGAGTTTGCAGGCGTGGCTTCAATAGAAGTCCAGTCTTGAGAAAGGATTACCGAAAAGTCTGTGTAGCCGGCTCATCTCCCTGCTTTGTTTGTATTTCGGACTATAAGTGTATCTACTAGCCAGAATTGTGTGTTGATATTTTGTATTGGAAGCAGGAGGAGTCAGACGGCCGAACTGGGAGCGTTTACCTTTGAGAACAAACGGCATTTTTCTCTCCAGTGTTAAGTGAATGACTGCCATTGTTTTTCATTGGAAGTCCTTGCATACTCACTTCTAAAAACACTTGGCAGGTGCCAGGAAAGGCCTCGGGCCGAGGCAGCAGAGATCTATTTATACTGGCCTCCCTGCACTGAGCTGCGGTGGCTCAAGTGGTTAAGACGCTGAACTGCAGGCTGTGGAAGGTCGGTAGTTCAGCAGTTCGAGACCCGAGTTGCCGCATGACAGAGTGAGCTCCCGTCTCTAGTTCCAGCTCCTGCCAACCTAGCAGTTCGAAAGCAAGAAATTGCAAGTAGATAAATAGGTACCGCTTCGGTGGGAATGTAACAGCGTTCCGTGCACCTTGGTGTTTAGTCATGCCGGCCACATGACCACGGAAATGTCTTCGGACAGCGCTGGCTCTTCGGCTTTGAAACGGAGATGAGCACTGCAGCCCTAGAGTCGGACTCGACTGGCTTTCGAGCAAGGGGACCTTTACCTTTACCTTGCACTGAATTGTTGTCATCTGCATTGTTGTGAACTGTTCTGTTATCATCTGCATTGTCTTTCGTCCGCCTCTTTCCTCCAGTATATTTGTCACATGGGAAACCTAAGCAGGAGCAGGTGAAGATGGCAATGGATAGGGCAAAGGGTGCCATCAATTGTCATCGCTGACCTTAATTGTTCTCATTGTAATGTGGTTTTAAACGGCTATTTTAATGGTTGGACGGTGTTTTTTAGTGTTGCTGCAACCCGCCCTGAGCCTGCTAGAAGCCTAATAATAAATAGAAGAAGGGATTGGATTTATACCCCGCCCTTCACTCGGAGTCTCAGAGTGAATCTCCTTTCCCTTCCCCTCCCCACAACAGACACCGTGTGTGCAATACTCCCTCTGAGCCATGGAGTCCTGTGAGCAAAATTTCTACTTTCTGAGCTACTGGCACTGAAGTTGTGAGTGAGCGATTTGACCACTACATAAATTCGTTTGATCTGGGGCCATCCTTCCTGAGCTAAGACAAAAATGTGTGAGCTGGAAGCCCTGAGCCCGTTCGCGGGGAGGGCGGGGTATAAATGTAATAAAATAATAAATAAATAAATAAATAAAACCTGTGAGCTAGCTCACACTAATTCAGCTTAGAGGGAACACCGCCTGTGAGGTAGGTGGGGCTGAGAGAGCTCTTTCGAGGACTGCTCCTGAGAGACTGGCCCTGGGAGAACTTGTGACTGATCCAAGGTCACCCAGCTGGCTGCATGTGGAGGAGTGGGGCATCAAAGCCGGTCCTCCCTGATTAGAGTTTGCCTCTCTTAACCACTGCACCAAACTCTCTCAAGATGTTGGTGAGCACCAGGTTGGGTACCCCTGTCCCACTGTGATACATCTTAAGTTAGATCGTCTTCAGGCAGGTGACTTTTTGGCCACGCCCTCTTGCTGTGGGACCAAAAATGGATTGTGTCGCGCTCTCTCTGCGTCCAACCCCTGCAAATTGCTTTCAGCCTTGCTTCACGAGGGTCCCTCTCTGGAGACAGCCATCCCACGTCACAGAACTTGCTTGGCTTTGCGATGTTTGCTACCAGTTCTCAGCCTCTGGGACCCATAGGGCTCCCGGGGCCAAGCAGTTCTGCCATCTCGCCTCTCCCGCACGTCTCACGCCTCTGTTGCCGTCTTCCTCTTTTCAGTCTCCCACAAGGAAGGCAAATTCCGCTCGGAACTCTCCAAGCTGGTGATCGTAGCAAAGACAGCCCACGACGAGCTGTGACGCTTGAGCCAGAAAGCGCCGTGCCCCGCCGGGAACAATACAGTGGAAGAAACGGACGTGCCGGCCGATATTTTCTCCGATGAGGACTGTCGGGTCAGGATTGGGACTACACTATTGTACGCTTGGGACTCGGAGGCATTTCCAAAGCGTTCCAAACCGCTGTGAGAATTCCGGGGCGTGCGGTCTGTTACCTTCTGCTTCAGTGATCCAGCGACTACCAAAAGCACCACTCGAGGTGGGGGAAATAAGCAAGGGAATCCCCACCGCCTTCCGTACTTATCTAGTCTGTTGCTGCAACGGTGGGATGTCACGGAATTACTCTTTACCCTTTTGGCTCCTCAAGAAAATTCTCAAACCAAAGCGTGTTTTCTCCCCCCCCCCAATCTCCCTGCCTCCCCCCCCCCCCAAACATAATTTCATCCAATAATTATGAAGGAACTCCAACTTTTTTTATTGGGAATAAATTAAAAAACGTCTCTTAAATTAGATTCTGTGCCTCTTTCTTTTCACTGCCTTTGATTCGTGGACTGCATGCCCTTGTTATGGACCTGCCGCTGCTTAAGGGGGAAACAGGATGGGTCATTGGGGGAAGCACGAAGATGGGGAGAGTCTCGTCTGATAATTTTTGACACAAATCCAAGCTGGGTTTCCCTGTGAAATGCCACTGATCAGAGGCCGTGAGCTGCAAATGTGGAGATTTGTAGCAGGAACTCTTTTGCATATTAGTCGACACAGCTCTAATGTAGCCAATCCTCCAAGAGCTTACAGTAGCCCCTGTAAGAAGAGCTCTGTAAGTTCTTGGAGGATTGGCTACATTAGGGGGGTGTCGTCTAATATGCAAAGGAGTTCCTGCTACAAAAAGAGCCCAGAATGTAAAAGTACCCCAAGATAATTACAGGGGTGAACTCATGTGCAGTGTAAGCAGGGCTCTTTTTGTAGCAGGGACTCCTTTGCATATTAGGCGACACACCCCTAGAGGTTTGTATGTCTCTACATGCAGCCTCTCTTACTGAGTACTGCAACTCTGACCTCATACCTAGAGGTTTGCGACTTCAAAAAAGGTCCAGCTATGTTCCTCCATAAGGAGGAATTCAAGAACAAATGGATCACAATCCTTAATAAATGCTCTTTTGACTTGATGCTTCTTATTATTGATGAAGCTACCCGTGAAGCAGAGAATATCAAACAAGAAGCCAAATTGGTGGAAGACAAACTCAAAGCTTCTTTTAGTCCAGAGGAATTTGGCAACAAGTTTAAAGCTCTTGAGGAAGAGCTAAGAGCCTATGAGGATAGAACTAGAGAAACAAAACTGAAAAAACTTGATAGGGACCATAGAGACTATGCCCTCAATAGAGTATACAAATGGTGCTCGCCTATGGCTACTCCTCCTACTAAGAGGGTGTCTTGGACTGATGCTAGAGAACCCATATCTGAGATGGAAACTACGGAGGCTGAGGACTCAGCCACCACGTCTGGGGAAGTGGGACCATCTGGGAGACCTTTTTTAGATTGGAGAGTCAAGAACAGGGCAAGAGAACAGGTCCCTTACAACTCAAACAGGCGAGGAAGGAAACGGAACTAGTGGTGAACTTAACGGGTCGGACTTTTTCAAGGGACATCATGCATGTCTTAAACTTGGGTCCTGGGTTTGTGTGCACTCCAAGATACAATGCCTTTCAGGTCAGAATAGATTTGTTCAAACTGGTTAGATTGATCAAATTAAAGCATTTGTTTGAAGACTCTAGCTTTACTGAAATTAATCCTTTTAAAGTTAAATCCCAGTTTGTCCCACAAGTGAGTCACCTGTTAGGTATAATACAACTAGATCCCGATGGATCAGCCTTAAAGAAATAGCTGACATGGATTATGTAATTGTAAAAACTGCTGATAAAGGGGGAGCACTGGTGTTACAAGAACGTGAGGATTACATTCATGAGGCTGAGAGACAATTGGGAAACACTGACTTTTACACCAAAATTGATTATGATCCAACCTGGGAAGTGAGTAGACTGATTTCTACAGTTGTGAATGAAGGTTCACTGTTTGAATACATACCAGCTCAGACTGCAGAGTATTTGTTAAAGAAGTACCACAGAGTCCCCATTTTCTATATCCTTCCAAAAATACATAAAGTAGGTTTTCCCCCTCTGGGTAGACCCATCATATCAGGAACAGATTCTATTCTGGAACCACTTTCTAAATATGTGGATTCCTTCTTAAAGCCATTTGTATGCTGGGAAAGATTGAAGGTCAAAGAAGAGGGGGACGGCAAAGGATGAGATGGTTAGACAGTGTCATCGATGCAACGAACATGAAATTGAGCTAACTTCAGAGGACGGCGGAAGACAGGAGGGCCTGGCGTGATCTGGTCCATGGGGTCGCGAAGAGTCGGACTCGACTGTGCGACTGAACAACAACAACATGTTCTTTACCCACTTACATCAAAGACACAAGGGATTTTATAAATCAAATTGAGGGCTTGACCATACCTGTAGGGACCGCATGGGTTACACTTGATGTTTCCTCACTGTATACGAATATCCCCCACGAAGAAGCAAGGATCAGTTTACTCAGAACGCTGGAAAAACGACCCAACAATGTTCCCCCCACTCATTTTTTATTGGACTTAATAGACATTATTTTTGAAAAAAGTTTTTTTCGTTTTGGCAATGATTTTTATTTTCAAATCAAAGGGGTGGCAATGGGTAGCGCATTCGCACCTAGTGTAGCGAATTTATTTATGGGGGAGTTTGAGGACAAGTGGATTTTGGACAACAGCATCAATCCTTTTTCTGAACATATTCTTTTTTTCAGGCGTTACATTGATGATTTATTTATGTTAGTTAGGAATATGAATGATGTTGAACTTTTTGTGCAGTGGTTAAACACTGTCCATGAGTCCATAAAATTTACACATGCAGCCAGTACCACTGAATCAAACTTTTTGGACACTACAGTGTATGTGCGGGACAATAAGTTGGCAGTACGTCCCTACCACAAAATTACTGACAAATTCTTATCTGCATTATGATTCTCATCACGTATATCACCTGAAAGCTAACCTCCCTTATGGACAATTCTTGAGAGTCAAAAGGAATCCAACCACCAATGAGGACTTTGAGTTGGAATCAGATAGACTGAGCCAGCTGTTCAGAGAAAGGGGCTACCCAGTTCGGATAATAGACACTGCCAGATTTAGAGCCAGGCGCAGGGATCGCGTAGATCTACTTAAGGGCAAATCTGAAAGGTCTGAAAATAGCAGACTGCATTGGGCCCTTAACTTTACAAATAGGGCGCAGGGCATAAAGAAAATAGTTTTGAAACATTGGCATATTCTGAATAACATTAAATCTTGCCAAGACCCTCCCTCTATTGGATTCAGGAAGACTCCCAGCATTTGTGACAAGATCATCAGGGCAGACATACTCTCGAGGTGTCATCAAGATTTTTTTACCAAAAGGCCACTTCAAATGTAAAAAATGTGCCGCTTGCTCTTTAATGTGGGAAACAGGTGTGCTGGAGTTCCCAGAAACAGGTTTCAAAAAAGAGTTGACACATTTCTCTACGTGTGCCACTAAGGGGACTGTGTATCCGTTAGTATGTGTGTGCGGGCTTAAATATGTCGGGCAAACATCGCGAGCACTAAGAACTCGTGTGCTTGAGCACAGATCCAGGTTAAAACATGCCCATCATGAGGGTCCTTTAGTTCCGCATTTCACTGAAGCCGGCCATGGTCTGGATGATTTTAAATGTGTCACCTTGGAGGTTATTCGCCCCAAATTGTACAATACCAGTGACACATGCAAGACCCTTTTACAAAGGGAGGCTTTTTGGTGCTTTCAATTATCCACTATACAACCAGCTGGACTCAATTCAGCACTAGAGTTGTTGTGCTTTCTGTAAATACTTATGACTGTTTTGTTCATAATTTTTGTAGGTCTATTATGGGGTCTGTGCAGTCACACTAACATTAGTATAACTGAGACTTCTGTATAACAACATGTTCTTAGTAATTGTATATATTAGGCACTATTGAGCTACGTGTTCTAACTGGGTTTAATGACCTTACAAGTGATTATGCGCTCTGATTAAAAAGGAGTTGATTCTCTAATATTAGTACTATGCATTAATGTCAATTACAGTAATGACGGCCTGATAGGGCAGCATATAATAGATTATTATTTATAGATCATGCATTTTAGACAGCACATGTACATATTAGATTTGATAAGTTGGCATCATCGTTAGAAGCACGTGACAGATTCGTGTCTATATAATGCAATAAGAGTTTGTAATAATTAAGACTTGCTGTCCGTTTGTAAAAGTACTTTGTCAAGAGCTCTTGAAGTTACGTGGGTAAGCATTCACCAATCATGTTTTGAAAATATATTGTACAGTGTTTGTAATATATTAAGACATGACAAGATTGCATTATAATTACAGACATATTTTATTTAATTATAGAATTGGAGAGAGTCCGTTGTCAGATATTGTAAGGATGCAAAATTGTACGTATTCTCTTTTTGAAAATCCCTGTATTGAGTCTAAATTATGTTTGATAGGAACCGTTACGTTGAGAAAGAATGTGTCGAAACGAGCCGTAAAATTCCGGGGAAGTTCCTCTGTTGAAAAACAGAAAGATTAAAACAGCTTGAAGTTCAATAACAAGAGTCAACTGATTCTTACAATTGTTGTTAATTGCATGCACTCCTTGCAGTATTTGTGTAGTCTAATATGCCAATGAGCTGTGCTGTCATGGGTGTGGCCTAATATGCTAATGAGTTTCTGGTGTTGGGTGTGGCCTATTATGCTAATGAGTTCCTGCTGGGCTTTATCTATAAAAAGAGCCCGGAGGTTTCTGTCTTTCAGGCACCACACTCTCCTGTCCCTGCCCTTTAAGAGCATACGAAAGGCTTTGTTGACTCAAGGACCCATCCAATCCAGTGTCCAGCTTCGTACAGCAACCAGCCTGAGGTTCCTAGAAGGCCCACGAGGGGGCACTGTAGGCAAAAACTTCCCTTTTGCCTCTCCCCATCCTCCAAGGGGTATTGAGAACTAAATTGCCTCCATACATGGAAGCTTGAATATATCTGTCTTAGAAAGAAGAAGAGGAGGAGATTGGATTTATACCCCGCCTTTCATGCAGAGTCTCAGAGCGGCTTACAATCTCCTTTCCCTTCCCCTCCCCACAACAGACACCCTGTGAGCAATGCTCCCTCTAAGCTGTGGAGTCTTGTGAGCAAAAATTCTACTTGGTGAGCTCCTGGCATTAAAGCTGTGAGCGAGCGATTGGCTCCTGCACAAATTAGTTTGCTCTGGAGCCCTCCTTCCTGAGCAAAGACAAAAATGTGTGAGCCGGAGGCTAAAAAACTGTGAGCTAGCTAACGCTAACTCAGCTTAGAGGGAACACTGCCTGTGAGGTAGGTGGGGCTGAGAGAGCTCTTTCGAGAACTGCTCTTGAGAGAACAGCTCTGAGAGAACTGGGACTGACCCAAGGTCACCCAGCTGGCTGTGTGTGGAGGAGTGGGGAATCAAACCCGGTTCTCCAGATTAGAGTCCACTGCTCTTAATCACTATACCGAACTGGTATGTATTCTCTGCTCAGAGATGCTCCAAGCCAGGCTTGGGTGTCCGTTTGAGGCTGTGTATTTGGCAGCCTGGGGAGATGTCAAACTCGGGTGTTTGAAATAGGGACAGGCTGACTGAATTGATTGCATTACCTGGGTCTTGAATTTATACTGCTTGTATTCTTATCGCTGCCCTCATTTGCCATTAAATTCCTTGTGGGGGGGTGAGACTTTGTGTAGTCTGCTAGGGAGGAGTGCTTGGTAACTTTCCAAGACATCTTTCACACGAGAAATGTCCTTGGAGAAGACTGTGCCTGGCTAGATAGTTACTGTATATCTTTCAGAGTCACTGTAGTAACGCTGACGTAGGTGTGCATGGAATTTTGGGGGTTTCGCCTATATCTTGTCTTTTCCCACCTTTGCCAATCAGTCCTAACAAAGAGCTTGAACCCACAGCATCTCATATCTCTAAATAAAGCATTCACTGCCAAAGTCTGTGTGGAGAGTGATTTGACTGGGAACCTGACAGGAGAGGACAGGAATTAGGAGAAGTCACGAAGTCCTGGCTGCGCTGGAGGGGGACCTCCTTGGGCCTCCCTTTCAGACTGTACATGGCCCAGCCGTATGGAGTGGGTCTATGAAATGCTTCGGGTTCTTTGAAGAAGGGGAGTAGACAGACACACTCTTGAGGGGGGAAAGCCATGCCCAGAAATCTATATAAATAAAGTCTAACACATTATTTTTAAATAGCAAGGCCAAGGAATTTGAATGTGTTTTGTTTTTTTTAAGTAAAATTAGAATGGGGTTTCTCAGTTCTGGGTTTTGTACTAAATATCCCCAAGCTCATCGTCTATAGATTATTTGCAATGTCTAGAACAAGCTGCGGTGGCTCAAGTGGTTAAGATGCTGAACTGCAGGCTGTGGAAGGTCGGTAGTTCAGCAGTTCGAGACCCGAGAGGTGCCGCATGACGGAGTGAGCTCCCGTCTCTAGTTCCAGGTCCTGCCAAACTAGCAGTTCAAAAGCAAGAAATTGCAAGTATAGGTACCACTTCGGTGGGAAGGTAACAGCGTTCCGTGCGCCTCGGTGTTTAGTCATGCCGGCCACATGACCATGGAAACGTCTTCGGACAGTGCTGGCTCTTCGGCTTTGAAACGGAGATGAGCACCGCAACCCTAGAGTCGGACTCGACTGGCTTTCGAGCAAGGGAACCTTTACCTTTACTTTTAGAACCTTTTTATGTAAGTATTTGCTTATAGCATTGGAACAAAGTGCAGAAAAGGGCAACTGGAATGATCAAAGGGTTGGAACACTTTCCCCGTGAAGGAAGGTTAAAGCGCTTCGGGCTCTTTAGCTTGGAGAAAAGATGGCTGAGGGGTGACATGAGCAAGGTTTACAAGATTATGCGTGGGATAGAGCAGGTCGAGAAAGAACTTCTTTTCTCCCTTTCTCACAATACAAGAACTCGTGGGCACTCAATGAAATTGCTAAGCGGTCGGGTTAGAACAGATAAAAGGAAGTCCTTCTTCACCCAAAGAGTGATTAACACTTGGAATTCACTGCCACAGGAGGTGACGGCGGCTACAAGCATGGACGGCTTCAAGAGGGAATTGGATAAGCATATGGAGCAGAGGTCCGTCAGTGGCTATTAGCCACAAGGTATAGATAGGCACTCTCGGTCTGGGGCAAGGGATGCTCTGTACTCTTGGTGCTGGGGAGGGGAGAACAGTGGGAGGGCTTCTGGAATTCTGGCCCCACTGCTGGACTTCCTGATGGCACCTGGTGTGACAGAGTGTTGGACTGGATGGGCCATTGGCCTGATCCAACATTGGTTTCTCTGTTGTCCTTATGTTCTTATGCTTCACTTTTTGATCCAGTAAAAACCCAGTGGCTTCCTAAATTATCGGTAATCTTTAAAGCAGCCCTCTATGCCGGATCAGTATCATTATTCCCATAATACAGATATGCAGTGGGCAGTTTAAGGCTTGGAGAATGGTAATAATTATCTTATGGCATTGTGCATAGAGCAGCCAGGAGATCCTAAGATTGTCTGGCAGCCAGGAGTTCTAGCTCCTTTACTGTTATGCACCACTAGGTGGCAAGCTAGACTTGGTTCTTTTTTAAGGCAAGAGATGTCTCAGAGGTGGCTTGCCATGGCCTGCCTCGGTGTCACGACCCTGGTATTCCTTGGAGGTCGCCCTTCCAAATACTAGCCAAGCCCGACCCTGCTTAGCTTCGGAGATCTGATGGGATCGGGCCATCCTGGACATTGGAGAATGGTGTTTTGGCTTAAGGGTACAGCTGAGGTTCAAACACGGCTCCCCCTTGTTACCCCAATGCTATGTCAACTAACTCCTGCCAACCTAGGAGTTCAAAAGCAAGAAATTGCAAGTAGATAAATAGGCACCACTTCGGTGGGAAGGGAACAGCGTTCCGTGCGCCTCGGTGTTTAGTCATGCCGGCCACATGACCACAGAAACATCTTCGGACAGCGCTGGCTCTTCGGCTTGGAAACGGAGATGAGCACCGCAACCCTGGAGTCGAACTCGACCGGCTTTCAAGCAAGGGAACCTTTACCTTTATGCCAACTAAAAAGGAACTTTAATTTCAATGGAAAAAAATAGATTTTCCAAGCTATTCTCTGGATTCGGTGTAGGGTTTCGGGTCCCCCCTGGTCGGTGGTGGTGGGGGGATCGTGTGGCCAAATTTCAGGTTGGGAAACTCCTGGAGATTTAGGAGCCTGGGTAGGGCAGAGACTTCAGGGGTGTACAAGGCCATCGGGTCAACCCCCTGAAGCATCCATTTTCTTCAGGGGATCTGATCGCTGTAGTCTGGAGATGAGCTGTAATTATGAGAAGAGGAAGAGATTGGATTTATGCCCCGCCCTTCACTACTCAAAGAAGTCTCATAGTGGTTTACAATCTCCTTCCCTTCCTCTCCCCACAACAGACACCCTGTGAGGGCAGGTGGGGCTGAGAGAGCGCTTTCCAGAACTGCCCTTGAGAGAACAGCTCTTAGAGAACTTGTGACTGACCCAAGGTCAGCTGCATGTGGAGGAGTGGGGAATCAAACTCGGTTCTCCCAGATTAGAGTCTGTGTTCCTAACCACTACACCATACTGGCTCTCAGGGGGGGTCCCCAGGTCCCACCTGGAGGCTGGCATCCCCAGGTCCCACCTGGAGGCTGGCATCAGACTATACATGGCAAACAGCATTTTGGATGCTTGCCATCCACTCTGCATGTGCTGTAGATTGCCACTAGGGGGCGAGAGAGATTGTCCTTGAGTCCGGCTACTAGGATGGATGGAAAGGGCAGGTTCCCTCTTTTGGAATCTCATGGAACAGACTGAAAACAAAACAGCTGGTCTTGTAAAGAATGGACTTGGGACCAGTGTTCCCTCTAAGCTGGGCTAGTGTGAGCGAGCTCACCATTTTTTAGCCTCTGGCTCACACATTCTTGTTTTCGCTCAGGAAGGAGGGCTCCAGAGCAAACTAATTTGTGCAGGAGCCAAATCGCTCGCTCACAACTCTAATGCCAGGAGCTCACCGAGTAGCAGTTTTGCTCACAAGACTCCACAGCTTAGAGGGCGCATTGCGGGACAGCTCAGTGACACAGCTGTGTTCGGAATCCCAGGTAAGGTTCTGTTTCCCCCTCTCAAGAGGGGTACCAAAAAGAGGTTCCTTGCACGGGTCAAGCAGTTGTTGGACACTCTCAGTGATAAGGATGCCGGCTTCCAGGTCGGACCTGGGGATCCCCTGGAATTACGGCTCACCTCCAGACTTCAGAGATCAGTTTCCCTGGAGAAAATGGATGCTTTAGAGCAGGGGTGTCAAACTCATTTGTTATGAGGGCCGGATCTGCCGTAAATGAGACCTTGTTGGGCCGGGCCATGGGTGTCATAAAATGTAATGCCAGGTAGCAAAGATATAAACTTTATAAAAGACACAAACACAAAGGGGTTTTTTTAACCTTAAAATAAAATCCGGGTTGAGAAATACCTGAAGATTTTTGGAGGGTGAAACTTTTTTGGGGGGGAAAGTTTAATTTTTATTGTAACTCAGACACACATACAAAACATACATAACACACAAACACAAAATACATATAGATTGGGCGGGGTCTCTTACATCTTTGTAGTACCTGTTGTATTCCTTTTTACAATATCCAGTTATATGTTGAACATATGTGAAAACCAAGGTATTTTGTCTATAAAGCCTGTATATAATCATGTAAAATGTCTCTAAGGTCTCCAATTATATTGACAGTCTATAGAGTTCATTTATTATATTCCTGCAACCATGTATAGCATCTTGCCCATGTATTTTGAAGTTTTTCTTCTTCTTGTCCTCTCAAAAATAAAGTCAGTTTATCCATCTCTGCTGTTTCAAGGATTTTACTTATGATTTCATCTTTTTTACAATTTTCTGGTCTTACATTCAATAGAAATAACTCAGGAGCAATGCTCCCTCTAAGCTGTGGAGTCTTGTGAGCAAAAAGTCAACTTTGTGAGCTCCTGGCATTAAAGTTGTGAACGAGCAATCTGGTTGCTGCCTAAATTCGTTTGCTCCAGAGCCACCCTTCCTGAGCTAAGACAAAAATCTGTGAGCTGGAGGCTAAAAAACTGTGAGCCAGCTCACACTAACTCAGCTTAGAGGGAACACTGCTCAGGAGTAAAAGGTATGCTACAATTCAACATTTTTTGTAATATTTCATGAATCCAGGGTAAAACCAGAGTGGGGGGGCAGGGTTTGGGGAGGGGGGGGGACTTCAGTGCCATAGAGTCCACCTTCCATTTTCTCCAGGTGAACGGAACTCTGTTCTTTGGAGGTCCCTTGTAATCCCAGGAGGTCTCCAGCCATCACTTGGAGACTGGCTACCCTAACGGGGCATCAGTTCCCAGGCATATGTACACATATTTCACGGCCAGATTATACCTGTCACGTACATCGTTTCTAAAAGTTGTCCAGTGTCCACAAAACCAGCAACCTACTGAAATGGCAGCGGGAAGCAAAGATCTGTGATGTTACACAAGTGGCCACGGGAAGCAAAGATCTGTGTTCCACAAAGGTGTAAGCCAGGGGTGTCGAATTCATTTCTTACGAGGCCCGGATTTGACATAAACGAGACCTTGTTGGGCCGGGCCGTGTGTCATAAAATGTGATGCCAGGTAGTGGAGAGATAAAC
The DNA here is from genome assembly GCF_001447785.1 of Gekko japonicus. Classification (NCBI taxonomy): domain Eukaryota; kingdom Metazoa; phylum Chordata; class Lepidosauria; order Squamata; family Gekkonidae; genus Gekko; species Gekko japonicus. The sequence goes on along the minus strand of NW_015176057.1, from coordinate 142,675 downwards.
TTTATAAAGGACACAAACACAAAGGTGTTTTTTTTTTAACTTAAAATAAAAACATGCTTAAAACATCAGCACTCCTGCAATATTTTGTTTATTTAACAGTGTCTGATAACTGACACCGCTTGCTCTGGATTATTGCATCAAAATGTCTGTTGCTGTTGCAATCCTGAGTATGCTGTTGAGGTGTGTATTTGTAAGCTGCAAACCTAAGACGATGCAGCAGCAGCAGAACTGGAAGAAGAAGCAGAAGACAGCCAGTTCCACTGCGGGCCTGATAGAAGCCCTCCCAGGGGCCTGATCCGGCCTCTGGGCCGCATGTTTGAGAGTGGACTCTACGGCCCTGTACCCCCTTGAGGGCACTGTCCTCCCCAGGCTCCATCCTCAAATCTCCAGGAGTTTCCCCACCTGGGTCTGGCAACCCTACCCCCATGCCCCACCACTGGACAGGGAGGAACTGCCAACCCCAGAGGCTGACAAGTTTGAAGCTGGTTGCTTTAGTGAAAAGGGGGGCCGAGAGAGGCCTTTTCCCTTCTCCCCTAATACTACAACTGGGGTTGTGTCACGCCCTATAAAATAAAATAAGGACAGCCCTCTGTGTATGATTTATCTTCCGGAACGGACTGCCAACGGCCAGTGGCCTAGATGGCGGCGAAAGCGGGAACAGACAACTGTGTTGACGGCCGCTGGCCCACGGTGCTGAACTGAAGCCTCCATGTTCAGAAGCAGCGTTTCTGCCGGAGAAGGGGGCAGCTAGAAAGGGAGCCTGCTTTGTGGACTTCCCGGAAGCATCTGGTTGGCCACAGCGGGAAACAGGATGCTGAACGAAACGGACTTTGACCTGACCCAACAGTGTCACGTGACGCAAACGGTGAAGGCCCCCCCCCCCAGCACGTAATTAACAAGCAACTCGGTGTTTGAAAGAATTTTAGCAGAAATGGCAAGCTATGGCAATTATTCGTACTATGGGAATAATTAACCTTTTTTTAAAGTTCTGGAATTATCTGTATATCGTATTAAAGGTAATGAAGATATTGATTATAGGTCCTAAGCTGAGATCATAGAGATCAATTTTATTGTAACAGTCAACGACCAGCAGTACAGTACTGTTTTAAAAATTTTGACAGTGATAAAAAGAGATAAAATTAGATCTTAAAAACATCATAAAATCATGCTGCCACATGGGATTTTCGATGCTTATAAACCTGAGCACAGAATTTAGCCACCTGACGAGTAGTCGAGTATAGGTTCAATATTTTCTTTTGTATTCCAATAGTATTTAACTGATGAGTAAGAAGAACATTTAGATTTAGATAAACAATCAAGGCAAGGTTTCTACAATGATATTTTAGCATAGGAGTTCGCTCAGCTGTTAAAAGATGTCATCTCTTTTATCCTTAATAGATTATCACCAACTTTAGGAAAGTTCTTGTGCATTCTTTAAAGAGAGAATCTATCCCTAAAATTTGGTAATACTGATGTTTTATTGTTGGAGTCTGTATTTGAAATATGTAATACATTTGAGAGCCAGTTTGGTGTAGTGGTTAAGTGTGTGGACTCTAATCTGGGAGAACCGTGTTTGATTCCCCACTCCTCCACTTGCAGCTGCTGCATGACCTTGGGCAAGCCATAGTTCTGTCAGAGCTGTCCTTGAAAAACAGCAGTTTCAGTCAAAGCTCTCTCAGCCCCGCCTACCTCACAGGGTGTCTGTTGTGGGGAGGGGGAGGGAAAGGGTTTTGTAAGCTGCTCTGAGACTCCTTTGGATAGTGAAGGGCGGGGTATGAATCCAATCTCCTCTTCTTCTTCTTCGGGTGGGGTAGGGTTACCAACTGTGACTTGGTAGTAGTGGTTAAGTGCGCGGACTCTCATCTGGGAGAACCGGGTTTGATTCCCCACTCCTCCACTTGCACCTGCTGGATGACCTTGGGCAAGCCGTAGTTCTGATAAGAGCTGTCCTTGAAAAAGAGCAGTTTCTCTCAGAGCTCTCTCAGCCCCACCTACCTCCCAGGGTATCTGTTGTGGGTAGGGGAAGGGAAAGGAGTTTGTAAGCCGCTCTGAGACACCTTTGGGTAGTGAAGGGCAGGGTATAAATCCAGTCTCTTTTTCTCCTCTTTTGGTAATACATCTGATTTTAGTTGTTTTACGTAACAACTCATAACATTTGACAAACCTGACGGATCTATATTTTACCTCTCTGCCCTTACTTCCCTTCTGTATCCCACTTTTTTTTAGAGAGAAAATAACTTTAAAAACTTTAAAAAAAAAAAAAGAACCAAGGAACTCGGTGTCGACAGATGAGCTGGAGGAGTCGGCTGCCTAGGCGTTCTCGGCCCCTCCACATTCCGCCTCCTTCCCTGATGGCGCCGATCTCTTGCGGTGTGCTTTGGGGCTCTTGATGTGCAGCTGTCGGCCTCCTTGCCGTTCCATCCCTGAGTCTCAGCTGCCGGATGGGGAAAGAATCGTGTGCTGTGAAAACTTCCTCTTCTGGCTTCAGTTGTTGTTGTTGTTGTTCAGTCGCACAGTCGAGTCCGACTCTTCGCGACCCCATGGACCAGATCACGCCAGGCCTTCCGGTCTTCCGCCGTCCTCTGAAGTTGGCTCAAGTTCATGTTCGTTGCATCTATGACACTGTCTCACCATCTCATCCTTTGCCGTCCCCGTCTTCTTTGACCTTCAGTCTTTCCCAGCATCAGGGTCTTCTCCAGTGAGGGCTCCCTTCTCATTGGGTGGCCAAAGTCTTTGAGCTTCAGTTTCATTATCTGGCCTTCCAGGGAACAGTCAGGGTTGATTTCTTGTAGGATTGACTGATTTGATCTCCTTGCAGTCCAAGGGACTCTCAAGAGTCTTCTCCAGCACCATAGTTCAAAAGAATCTATTCTTCGGCGCTCGGCCTTCCTTATAGTCCAACTCTCGCAGCCATACGTGACTACTGGGAATACCATTGCTTTGACCATGCGGACTTTTGTTGGCAGGGCGATGTCTCTACTTTTTATCAGGCTGTTTAGGTTCGCCATCGCTTTCCTCCCAAGGAGCAGGCGTCTTTTAATTTCATGGCTGCTGTCACAGTCTGCGGTGATCTGGGATCCCAGGAACGCGAAGTCTGTCACTACTTCCACGACTTCCCCTTCTATTTGCCAGAGTGATGGGACCGGATGCCATGATCTTAGTTTTTTTTGGCTTCAGAGCCACCCACTATCTCCCCTTGGCGGCGGAAAGTGCCGCCAAGCCGCAGGGGATGCATGGCGACTGGCAGCCCCTCGTGGGCTTTTCAAGGCGAGGATCGTTCGGAGGTGGCCTGCCTCTGCCTAGTGACCCTGGTCTGCCTTGGTGCTCTCCCAGCCCAGAACTAACCAGGGCCGACCCTACTTCCAATCTGACAGGGACAGGTTTGCCCGGGGGGTGGGGTTCCACGTTTTGAGGGGCCCTGGGCAGAGAGCGTTCAGAGCACCGTGTCTCTTCCCACCCCCACGACCCCCTACTACCACACCTCCATCCCTGCCTCCACTATTGACCTTTCCCCTGCCCGGTTGTCCTTCCCGTGCCTACTCACGACCCCTCCACCACCCACACTCTCGGCTACCTCCATGCCCTTTCTTTAACAGCACTGGGCTTCGGACTGCTCGTTGCTGCGACCATGAGGAGCATCGCCTGTACCGTCTGCACACTCTTCCCTGGTGGTGCTGGAGAGCCTGGAGCACGGGGGGGGGGGGGGGGGACTTGCAAGGGGGCGGGCAGGGGAATGGGGGGCCTGGGGCCCGGGGGGGGGGGGAGTGCTCTTGCAAGTGAGCGGGCAGAGGAAGGGTAGGCAGGGAGGTGGTGAGTGAGCAGGCGGTGGGGGGGGCGCCAAGAAGATCGGGACCCTGGCACAGGCCCCACCTCGTGGTATGCTGGGAATGTTCCTTGGACCTATATCCCGCCCTCCCCCATGATGGGCTCAGGGCAGCTTGCAACAAAAATCCAATACAATAAATATATAATTAAAGCCAGTGAATTAAAAGGTAAAGGTTCCCTTGCTCGAAAGCCAGTCGAGTCCGACTCTAGGGTTGCGGTGCTCATCTCCGTTTCCAAGCCAAAGAGCCAGCGCTGTCCGGAGACGTTTCCGTGGTCATGTGGCCGGCGTGACTGAACACCAAGGCACACGGAATGCTGTTTCCTTCCCACCGAAGTGGTCCCTATTTATCTACTTGCAATTTCTTGCTTTCAAACTGCTAGGTTGGCAGGAGCTGGAACTAGAGACGGGAGCTCACTCTGTCATGCGGCACACTCGGGTCTCGAACTGCTGAACTACTGACCTTCCACAGCCTGCAGTTCAGCGTCTTAACCACTTGAGCCACCGCAGCTCCATTAAAATTAATTAATTAAAATTAAAAGGAGATGGCAGCAAAAAAAACCCAAACCGTTGTTCAAGAGCAGTGCTCCCTCTAAGCTGGGTTAGTGTGGCTAGCTCACTGTTTTTTAGCCTCTGGCTCATATGTTTCTGTCTCAGCTCAGGGAGGACAGCTCCAGAGCAAAGTAATTCATGCAGCAGCTAAATTGCTCGCTCACAACTTTAATGCAAGTATTTTTATTGTGTTTATTATTTAATATTTTGTTATTTAGAAGTATGAGCATGGCATGGCAGTACTGTGCAGACAGATAATGGGAGAGGCCCCCCGAGAAAAACACTGGCCCCCTGAGCAAAACATTGTTGGCTACGGGGCTGGATCGGGCAACATCTTAGAGGATGATGATGATCATCATCATCATCATACGGTATTATTGTGTGTAGAATAGCCAGGAGGTCCTAAGATTGTCTGGCCACCAGAAGTTATGCACTACTAGGCGGTGAGCAATGCTCCCCCTAAGCTGTGGAGTCTTGCGAGCAAAAATCCTACTTTGTGAGCTCCTGGCATTAAAGTTGTGAGCGGGCGATTTGGCTACTGCAGAAATTAGGCTGTGGTCACACGGTCGTTTTGATCGGGTTTCACCGCTGTTCTCTCTTGCATTTAAAATTGCTGATCAGACGCCCACATCCGTCTCCCGCACTGACGTGGGCTCACTCGCAAGATCCTCCTGGTTCCCTAGGGAGTTTTCCGACTCTGGGAAAATCAAGTGCTTTCCGGGTATTTGCACTTTGAATCCGCGATATTGCCTATCTGGACAGCCATCTCTCGCAATGATTGCGATCAGGTCGTCTGAATGTCCTTCCGGTAGTGGGGTGGGGTTTTTTTGCAACTTTCACCACTGTGCGCATGTGTGTGCACAAAGATTTTTTTTATTGCGCCACGCCGCCACTTGACCGGTGTGGCTGTCTGGGACAGTGCCTGGAACCTAGTCCTGCAAAGCAAGTGGTTGGCCAAGGGATGTGTGACCATCTGAACCCGCTTAAGAATATCCCCGATCAAATCTACAGCAGGAACGAATCACGGCACGCTTGCCATGTGACCACAGCCTTAGTTTGCTCTGGAGCCCTCCTTCCTGTGCTAAGACAAAAATGTGTGTTGTTGTTGTTCAGTCGCACAGTCGATTCCGACTCTTCGCAACCCCATGGACCAGAACACGCCAGGCCCTCCTGTCTTCCGCCGTCCTCTGAAGTTGGCTCAACTTCATGTTCGTTGCATCGATGACACTGTCTAACCCTCTCATCCTTTGCCGTCCCCGTCTTCTTTGACCTTCAGTCTTTCCCAGCATCAGGGTCTTCTTCCCCAGTGAGTGCTCCCTTCTCAAATGTGTGAGCCAAAGGCTAAAAAATGGTGAGCTAGCTCACACTAACTCAGCTTAGAGGGAACACTGGTGACGAGTGAGACTTTTTGTATTTTCTGTGTTTTCAAAGGCCGCAGACACCTCGGCCACTCTAGCGAAGCCCCTCTGTGGATGCAATGTGTAAAGACGAAGAAGAATCACACTCCGTGGAACTCTGGACTCGTTATAGCTGCACAGAGCAACGGAGAACCGAGAAGAGGCCCACGTTTTTAACTACCCAATTTGTTTCAATGGCTCCCTGCGGGGGAGAAGAGGCCTCTTCTTTAAAGGGGTCCTGAAGGCTACCTGCTGTTCAGTTTTTTAAAAATTTAATCTAAGGCAGCTCTGAGGGGCTTTGTCGGTGGCTTTGGGTGGCGGCCGGAACGCACTTCTCGGCGATGTCGAAACAAATGGACTTGAGAAAGGCTGTTTGAAAAGCCAAAAGAAAAAAGGTTCCCAAAGCAAATGGGACCATGTGAAACAAGGAGACCTTTGTAAACAGCATCCACTCACTTGGTCGCCTAAGGCGAGGCCAGAATTCCCTCCAGGCGACAAGCGCTTTGCGAATGGAAAGAGAGTTTATTCTACCGTCCTCTTAATCAGTTTGAGCCTGCGAGCATCTTTGAAATTCTGACGCAGGGTGGTGGTCGCAGACACAGAGTGGCTGCCACAAAGCAGCTGTGGTAGCTTACCTTCCTTGTGCCGGGGTAGCAGCTGCTGCGGAAACAGTGTTTCCAAACTTGTGCTAAGCCAATCAGATCTCCAGCGGCCAATCAGAAGCCTTGCTGGACAAAAGCCCCAACCGACCCCTCCCACATTCTAAAAACACTCGGCAGACCTGTGGACTAGGAGCCGGCAGACTTTGGTTCAAATGCCCCCTCAACCATGAAGTAATTGGGATGACTCTGGGCCAATGAATCCCCCATATACTAACCTACCTCATTGGGATGATGTGTGGATAAAATGAGTGGGGGAGAAAAGTACAACACCCTAGTCTCCTCCGAGAAAAAGCATGCGCAGAGTGCATTTCCCTCTCCACCATTTGCAACCCTGTTCCCCAGGGAAAAGATTTCATCTCTGCCGGATGTGGCATTTCCAGATAAAACATGAAACTCCCCCCCTCCCTCTGCATGGCTTTTAAGCAATCCATGTCATGTTAAAAAAAAAAGATCCGAAGATTTACAAAATAGGTTTTGAAAGCTTTCTCTTTATTTCACACCCACAAAACACGGTACACTTTTTCCTACTCCAAAAACAAATGTTCAATCCACAGAAAGCGTTCAAGCTTAGGAACTCCATAGCCACTATACTGCACTGCCTCTGTACAGGGATCTGCTTCCAGTTCTTAGCAGAGGGACTAAGAATTTACACAGGGCCCTGAAGTTCCCTCCCCCTAGTCTTCCGCGTTTTAAGCTTTTACCCTTCGATTTCAAATGCATCTTTGCAGTCATAAGGACCAGTAACTTTAAAAACAAACGTTAAAAAACTGAGCCGGGGGTCGAATTTATGCGTTGGCATAAACGCAGCAACGAGATGCCCCGTGGCTGTGTTTTTAACACTGCAAATAATGTAACCATCTGGCAGAAAAAGATAATGTGGTGTCTCCCCAAATTCCCCCATCACAAGGTTTTTGTAAAAGCCAAGACCTTTGTCCTCAGCCTTGGTACATTTTTCCAACCAAGCGGGGAACTTCCAGACAGGGTTGAAGAATATTAAGGATGTAACGGCAGGAGAGACCGATGAACCTGTAAATCACGCCATCTTTGCCAGGGCACCGGGGGGCGCGCGCGGGGCCCCGGGGGGGGGGGGGGGGGGGAGCGGACCCAGTAATTGAATCCGTTCCTGACGTCTGGTCGCCACCAAAACAAACATCTAAGGGGTGCATCACAAATTAGTGGGGTTCCCTCTCCTGGGACGCTTGGCCACCTCCTAATAAAGGTGTGTGGGGGGGGTGCTGTGGCACAGTGGTTTGAGCACCTGCTTTGCGTGCCAAAGGGCTCGGGTGGACTCTCCGATTCAACGAAAAGATCTTTTCCTTCCCGGCCTAAGGTCTTGCAAAGCATCCGCCCAGCAAAGGAAATGGTGTGTACTGAGCTAGATGGTTCAAAGGCAACTTCGTGAGTTAATGCTGCTTGTTCATAAGTTAACGCTCCATTTCTGTTGCGACGCAAGTGTGAACGGCAGCCATCCGCTTCTATGGAATAATTTCACGTGCATCCAGGGGACTCTGTTCCGAAGCCAAACCCCTTCCCTTCTGCCTCTCCGTGGGGAGGGAACAGGCCTTAGCTCTCCCCTCCCCACCCCCAATTCCATTTTCTTCAACTTGGTCCACAGAACCAAGTCGGAGCCAGATCTGGTCCACCGAGTCTCACCGTGGGCTCCATTTTGTTCTGTGCGACTCTGGACTGTGACGGGAGCCGGAAACTGCCCGTTTCCCAGCAACCCAAGAGTGGTTTTTCAAACCGTGCTCGGATAGTTCCTCAGATGGGCGGTCGTCAAGGAAGATCAGTCAATGCAGCCTTATTACGATCATTTTCCCACCGAGAACGGGCATCCCCTGAAAGGCCCAGATACAGGGCAGTGTTGAGCGTACGATCCCTCGTTTGCACAATGAGGACTAGTAGCAGAGCTGGTTGCAGGTGCTTATTGGCCCTCGGGCACGGGCCATCGTGTCCATGGGATCCAGTGCAGTTCTCTTTCCTCCCCAAACAATATCAAATTCCATCTCTCTCCCATTGCAGTTTTGCAGAAGGTGGAGACTTTCTCCCTCCCCATTGGGCTGGGACTCTGCTTCCTCCACTGGAGAAAGCCAGTTTGGTGTAGTGGTTAGGAGCGCCGTCTCCAATCTGGGAGAACCGGGTTTGATTCCCCCACTCCTCCACATGCAGATGCTGGTGTGACCTTGGGTCAGTCACAAGTTCTCTCCGAGCTGTTCTCTCAAGGGCAGTCCTTGAAAGAGCTCTCTCGGCTCCACCTGCCTCACAGGGTGTCTGTTGTGGGGAGGAGAAAGATTGTAAGCAGCTCTGAGACTCCTTTGGGTCATGAAGGGCAGGGTATTTGCTTGAGGACACTCTAGCTCTGACTTTGATAGCCACACAGGTGCTTTTTGGACCTAAATTGGAAGTTGATTTGTATCTTACTGATTTTTTTTTTTTAAATCTCTGCTATTATATTGGCTTTTATTTACGGCATTCGCTTTTTAAATATATTTTATCTTTTAGATGTTCTAATTCAGCAAGTGTGCATTTGGCACCAGGCACGTGACTTTCACCTTTTGAGGCCTCACAAACATCTTTCTCTCGTGTCTTTAGATCTCGCTGCTTGAGTAAGTAATATAGCCATTTTTACTACACTGTAAGTGGAAAAAATATTTGATTATTCATACTCAAGATTCTTTTTTTCTACAGCCTTCCTTTTTTTGGGTCCAATGTTCACTTATTGGTTATCTTATTGTTATATGTATTAAAGTTACGTGTACCTCAGTATTGTTTGACCTCTGAAGAAGGCCCCCAATAGGGCGGAAACGCATCGGGTCATGTGCATTGGCCCTTGTATTTAGGCTATCCTTTTTTACGAGGCGTTCATTGGGCCCTTATGTATGTTTTTAACTGTCTTTCTAATACACAGGAGCCATTTCCTGCGGGAGCACACAGGAATGGAGCTCCGGCAGTAAGGAGCCCAGGGAGCGGGCACATGCAACAAGCCCTGCCCTCTGCTCCCAGCAGCCCTCAGTCGGGCCACGAGGAGCAATAAGCAGCCAGGTAAGTTGCAGAGCCCCCCCCCCGGCCTGCCTTCAGGTACAAGCTCTCCCTCCTCTGTGAGGGCAGATCTGCACGTCCCCCCCCCCAAAGCTAGGAATCTAAAACAGTCCAGTGGAGCCTGAGCGGTGGGTGTTGCCTTCTGACACACTCCCGGTGATGTCAGGGTGTGTGGCCTATGCAAATAAGTTATGCTAATAAGCCCCTGCACCTCTTTTTCTACAAAATGACCCCTGCTAATAAATACTTGTATTTTTGTATATTATAAGTTTCAACTAGGTTTTTAATATTGGCCCTTTATCAGACTTCTTTCTTACCCTTGTGGTTCTTGATTCCAGTTTTTGGGTCAGGGTTCTTTTCCCCTCCCTGTGTCTCCCTGTTCCGCAGGGCCTGTAAGACGGAGCTCTTCCGCCAGGCCTTTGGCTGAGTCAGCGGACAGCCAATCATCTGGCCTCCCTTGCTGACACTGCCCTATTACGTCTGCCCCCGTAAGCGAGGTGGTATCCTTGCTTCCGCCGGTACTCTTGCGGTCATCTCTTCAGCTCAGCTGGGACCTTATAGATTAATATATAAGCCTGCCATCTTCTAACAATGTTGAGGTGAATTACTGTTGTAACGGTTTTAATAATTTGTGAACTGTCTGTCGTTTCCTGCTCCGAGCCCGCCTCTGGGAAGGGCGGGATAGAAATCGAAGAAATAAAAAAATGAAATGAAAATAAATAATGGCCAATCAGAAGCCTAGCTGGGCGAAAAGCCCCACGTGGCTTTTTAAAAACTCTTGGCAGGAAAGGTGTCGATGGGCACCCATAGAAGGCACCGTGTTGAGGACTCTGGCTCTAGAGAATTCTCCCACTGATACAAGAGAAGTAGACTCTCCGGCAGGGTGTGGGAACTTGGCGGGGGGTGGATTTATTGAGGCCCCTGGAATATTGCCACGGATCCTTGCCGGTGCTTCCGGGGTTTCCACAGGTTCCATGGCAGAGAAATCAACAGGGAAAAACAGTTCCTGGAAGCAATGCTCCCTCTAAGCTGTGGAGTCTTGTGAGCAAAAACTCTACTTTGGCCCCGGTCACACGGGCCGGATAACGCGGGGGGGGGGATGCGTGGCTGTTACCCCCGGAAGAAAATTAAGCGCGGTAGCCCGATCACACGGTCCCCCAAGGCTTTGTGCTTCCACTGTTAACTGGCGCTCACACGGCGATGCTGGGGCGTGGCAAAGAAGCGGCGCGGCAAGCACGTTGCGTTTGTGCGCATGCGCAGTTCCGCGGAGCAGCACTGCTTTCAGTTATGTGTTTGTGGACATGCGCTTACGAAAAACATCCGGTTTGCGACGGGATGTGGATGGGTGCCGGATGCCACGGGATAAGAGCGCTCCCGCGATCAGACGCCTGCCCCTGCCCTGCTTTTCCGGATACTAGTGCACTTTCCGCGGTACTTTTTTACTCCGCATCTTTGGCGGGACGCCACAGATTGGCGCGCTACGCTTCCCAGATGTTGCGGTGTGATTGTGCACCAAAAATCTGCCTGACATTCGTGTCTTTAGCGCGGCAACTTCTCCGTGTGAACGGGGCCTTTGTGAGCTCCTGGCATTAAAGCTGTAGGCGAGCGATTTGCCTGCTGCATCAATCAGTTTGCCCTGGAGCCCTCCTTCCTGAGCTCAGATGAAAATGTGTGAGCCGGAGGCTAAAAAAACTGTGAGCTAGCTCACACTAACTCAGCTAAGAGGGAACACTGCCTGGAAGTAGAAAGCCTGAAGGTTTCCATCTGCCCACTGAACTGATTAGGGAACGAGGCAGCCTGAGAACTCCAAAGCCATGCCCAGACGGGAAGCCAGCACGATTCTACCACCTGCTGAGGGTGGTACAGCTTGTCACGATCTTCAACTTATCTCCAATTCATTAATTATAAACACAGATAACAGCGTGCCATCCAGAGCAGATTTACACCCTTCTAAGTCCACTGAAATCAATGAGCTTACAAGGTTATGACTGTTTTAGGATTGCAGTGCAAAAGTGGCAAGGGTGATTCTCTAAATGATGGAGTGGCGGATGGATGGAGGGGGCGTTCCATCAAGTCAGATTGCCAAAGGGAAAGGGGATTTCAAATTGACATACGACACGACAACAAACCCCTATTTCTGATTGCATCATCAAAAAAGGGGTCGGCCTATCCTAGCCCATGAACGGGATGGGGCTAGAGGTGGCCCACAAGAGTCTGCTAAGATTATGAAAAATATTGAGACTGTGAGTGGAGAAACTGCTTTTCTCCCATTTTAAAAAAAATGAATGGTTTCGATGATCTGCAGAATCCCGAAGTTTTTCTTGGAGTGTTAACTTTTCAGGACGCTGGTGGAGTGTAGAGCAGGGAAATCAATGCTTCTCCTTCCCGGCTTCACTAGAAAACTCCCGGAGCATTGTGGGAGTTGTGCTGGCAGGTAAGGAAAGAGCCTTTTCTTCACCTGCCTGCCAACAGGATCTCTCTCTCCCCCGCTTCCCCACCCCACCCCCCAGATTCCCAATGCCCCACCACCCAACATTTTCTGGCTACCCCCTTGGTCCCAATATTCATCCAAGCCTTGTTTGGGGTAGTGGTTAAGTGAGTGGACCAGGTTTGATTCCCCACTCCTCCACTTGCACCTGCTGGATGACCTTGGGCAAGCCATAGTTCTGTCAGAGCTGTTATTGAAAAAGAGCTGTTTCTGTCAAAGCTCTCTCAGCCCCACCTACCTCACAGGGTGTCTGTTGTGGGGAAGGGGAGGGAAAGGAGTATGTAAGCCGCTCTGAGACTCCTTTGGGCAGTGAAGAG
>NW_015176057.1:112459-130387 GCF_001447785.1 Gekko japonicus | reverse complement strand
GAGCGGTGTAGAAATCCAATCTCTTCTCTTCTCTCTTAGGTTGGACCCAGTCTAAAACAGAATGCAAGGTTTAAAGGACAATTTTCATTAGTCCTTTTAAATCACATTGAGTCAATGATTGCGGCTGAGTAGGTTTGGCCCCCCTCCCTGATGTTTTGACCATCTCGCTACCTTAGACAACTTCACAGAGAAGTCGGTCTACAGCCATTGTTTGCACTCCTTACATAAAACCTCCATGTTGAGGGGTAGTCTATCTCTGAATACCAAATTAAGCCCTTAAAAGAGAACCACAGCCTTTGCGCCACGCTTACCAGACACGTTTGGATGAGTGCTGTCGGAAACAGGAAGTCGGGAGAGATGGTCTCATCCAACCGGACTCCACTCGTGGAAAAGAAACCTTTCAGTGGCTGTGATAGCTAAATCGAGCTTCCACGTTCAGAGGCAGTCTACCTGTCAGATTCCACATGCTGGAAACAAACCACAAGGGACCTAAGGAACATTTGATTGGGAACATTTGGCTGTACAATCTCAGAAGAATATACAGTTGACCAGAGAGATGTACCACTGGACATGTGATTACACTGGAGGCTTCATTTGTATTTTTGTATTTCTTTTCCTTGCCCAGTGGTTAAACTTTGGAACAATTGGTTTCTGGTCTTTATTCCATATTTTGTATATGTAAGATTGTACGTATTTTTGCATAGCCAATATGTTCTGTCTGTATTAGACCTCTGAGGAAGGCCTGTAAAGGCCGAAATGCGTTAGGTCTATCTTATTAGCCCTTGTATGTTTAGGTCTATCTTATTAGCCCTTGTATGTTTTTGTATTTGTATATGAGGTTTGAATGGGCCCTTGTTTGTTATTTTAATTTATGTTGAATAACTACATATATATTTTTGTATGTTTTATAATTAGAGTTTTAGAGTTGGCCCTTTTCTACTCCTGACTAACCTTTTTAGGTTCTGAATTCTAGGTTTAGGTTCAGTTTTTTCCCCCCTTTTTTCTTCTTTGTGGTAGGATACAGGCCAGAATTCTTGGTTTACATGGACCTTCACCGTGATCTACAGAGGTGACTGTTATTCAAGGCCCGGGATTAGCAAATCCACAGAGGCTCGTAACTGTTTTCCTTCCCTCGGTTCCATCTGGTGGAGGAGCAAGCTGTTTGCAGAACGGATTTAATCTGAGGGGAGGGAAAAGGGAGAGATCCCAGCTGCCGCTGTCTGAGCAAGGAGCCCCGAAACATTGCAAAACCGATGGAAGAGGATGCGATTTTAGCCCTGTAGAGAGACAGAGGTACAAAGTGGACGCCGTCCAAGTCGACGGGCATAGCTTGATGTTCGCCCGGCTCACGCCCGGAACAAAACCTGCCCAAGCCAGCGTGAGTCTTTACACTTATATGTTGTCCTCATCTAGCATCCGGTTGAGCCCGTCGCAAATCCTCTGCAGGTGCGTGCGGTATGGCTCAGAAGTTCCATAGAGCGCCGAGAGGAACTCGAAGTCCGCAAAGTGGTTGAAAACGTGGTTGATGCGACTGTGGGACTTGGCTGTTAGGTGGGTGTTGACCGCCTGGTGCAGGAGGTCGCGGCACTCGTTGAGCATGCCGGACATGACCCGGCGGTCAAACGTGAAGTCTATCTGGTAGAAGCTGACGGCTGTCATGGCCAGGGTGTGGACCTTCTTGCGGAAGCGGTCCATCAGTAGCAGCTCGTCCGCGTTGAACTGTCCGTTGCGGTAGAGGACACCCAGCTTCATGACGATCTTGATCAAGTTCTTGATGATCTTTTGGGATTCCTTGCGGTTACGGGTGAACTCCTTGGTGACCCGGTAGAGCTCGTCCAGAATCTCGCTGCTGGTGTCGTCGATGAAAATGCTCGCCATGTTCTTGGACGCCATCTTGCTCAGGAGTTTCTTCTGCGCTTGGAGAGCCAGATTCTTTGTGCTGAAGGTGTCCATCTTTTCTGGAAACAGGAAGGAACACAGATTATTGGTGGAAAGTGCCATCCAAGTCGCAGCTGACTTACGGCAGCCCTGTAGGGTGTTCGAGGGAAGAGACGTTCAGAGGTGGTTTCCCATTGCCCGCCTTGGAGTCGTGAGCCATCCATCCTGGGGGGGGGGTCTCTTACTCCTCCACTCGCACCTGCTGGATGACCTTGGGCACGCCGTAGTTCTGTCAGAGCTGTCCTTGAAAAAGAGCAGTTTTCTGTCAGAGCTCTCTCAACCCCACCTGCCTCACAGGGTGTCTATTGTGGGGAGGGGAAGGGAAAGGAGTTTGTCAGCCGCTCTGAGACTCCTCTGGGTAGTGAAGGGCGGGGTACAAATCCAATTTCTTCTTCTCTCTTGTGGTGAAGAATGGGGAGGGGGGACAGGAGATGCTGGCAAACCTCACCAGGCAGTCTCTCAAGGTAGCAGGGAGTTGCCCGCTTGAGGAACCGAGGCCTGTAGGGCGTATGGCCTAGTAATGGAAAAGCTGGGGGAAGGTTTCAAGGAGCCATAAATTAAGTGCATTTTTAATGGCCCACGCCAAAGGAGAAAGCCCAGGCGGAGCAGGATTGTTCTATCCGGTGATGTTTATGGTCCCCTGGAAAACACAAAGGTTTGTATGAGTTGCCTTTTATGTGAAAACATTGATTTTAACAGCCGGAGCCCCTGAGCTGGAGCCCGTAAGGTTTCCTAATAAAACAAAATTGTAAAATTACTGGCGCTCGCTTAACGGGGCCTGTCTTATTCTCGGCTGGACAGGTATACGGCAGAGAAGCCCGGCTAGTGGAGGGTCTGTCTGGAAAGGAAAGACCCAGTGATTTTAATCCCCCACCCCTCAATAAAACGTTTTGTCCCTCTGGGGCGGATTCCTAAGGTACAGTCTGCACAAATTGTGGCTGGTTCCCCACTCTGTGTTTTGACCATTCATGAAGAAGAAGAGATTAGATTTATTCCCCGCCCTTCACTACCCAAAGGTGTCTCAGAGTGGCTCAAAGACTCTTTTCCCTTCCCCTCCCCACCACAGACACCCGGTGAGGTAGGTGGGGCTGAGAGAGCTCCCTCGAGAACTGCCCTTGAGAGAACAGCTCCGAAAGAACTTATGACTGACCCAAGGTCATACCGGCAGCTGCATGTGGAGGAGTGGGGAAATCAAACCTGGTTCTCCCAGATTAGAGTCCACACTCTGAACCACTGCACCAAACTGAAGGTTCCCCTCAATTCCTAGCTGTGTGCTGTGCTAGAGTTGCCAGTCTCCAAGTGAGGGCTGGAGATCTCCTGGAATTTACGACTGACCCCCCCTCCCTCCTGCCCCAAACCCCGCCCTCCCCAGGCTCCACCCCCAAAATCTCCAGGAATCTCCCAACCCAGACCTGGTCACCAACATAAGAACATAAGAGAAGCCAATGTTGGATCAGGCCAATGGCCCGTCCAGTCCAACACTCTGTCACACAGTGGCCAGAAATGCCAGGTGTCCTCAGGAGGTCCAGCAGTGGGGCCAGGACACTAGAACCCCACACACACACTGCTGCCCCCCACCCCATGCACCAAGAATACAGAGCATCACTAGTCCCTTGTGGCTACTAGCCACCGATGGACCTCTGAGATCAGTTTCACTGGAGAAAAGAGCCGCTATGGAAGGTGGGCTTTATGGCATGATATCGCACTGAGGTTCCTCCCCGCCCCAAGTTCCACCCCCGAAATCTCCAGGAACCTCCCAACCCGGAGCTGACAACCCCAGGTGTCTGGTGAAGCTGTGTTTGCAGTAGCTTTGTCTTGCTAGATGGTGGCAGTGGAAGTCTCAGCAGACAAAGGTCTTTCCCAGCATCTGAAACACATTAACTGGAGTTGCCGGGGATTGAATTTAGGATGTTATGGGGTCCTAGGGTTGCCAGCTCTGGGTTTTCCTGGAGATCTGAAGGGCAGGTAGACCCTGGGGACAGTGGGGTTTAGGGAGGAGAGGGACCTCAGCTGGGTCTAATGTCATAGAGCAGGGATGTCGAACTCATTTGTTATGAGGGCCAGATCTGACACAAATGAGACCATTTGGGGCCGGGCCACGTGTGTCATGAAATGTAATGCCAGGTAGCGAAGAGATAAACTTTATAAAGGACACTAACACAAAAAAAAATTTAAACTTAAAATAAAAACATGCTTAAAACATTAGCTCTGTGAGCTGCAAACCTACTTTTGATTACAGATGTAAAATTTCCGGAAGTATTGAAGCTAGGAAAAAAAACTCGGTTTCCCCCCCGTTTTTTTCGGGGGGAGGAGGAAATTTTCGGAAAAATTGAAAGAAATGCTACACTTGCACTTCTTTTTTCTTTTCCAGATTGAAAGTCATTCTGTTACTTTAAGAACATAAAATATGACTATGGACATTTTAACTTGGCATGAAATTATCACAACTAGCATATTAAAAATATAGTGTATCCAAACAGTTATTACAAACAGAATACCCACTCACATGCAAAAACAAAGCTGAAACCTTTTTCTTTTCTCGTGACAACAGCACCTCCTAAAGGAAGAAATGCATTTTGTTCTTGCATTGGAGAGTTCAGTTTGTAACCTAGGACTTGCTTGTCCTCAATGCACAGAAATTAGATCAATCTGATACCATACATATTTTTTAGAAAAGATTTGGAAAATGTTTGAACACCTTGTCTTAAAATATTTTATTCATCATGTTAAAATTTCTTTTCTATTTTCAATTTTTTCAATTTAAAACAAAACAAAAACAAAACAAAAAAGGCTTCAGGAAAAAACCTGTTTCCCCCCCAAATTTATCTGGTTTTTTTCCGGGCCTTCACATCTTTACTTTTGCTCTATCGACATTCACCACAGAAATCTCATGCTCAGAGTTCTGAGTCGAGGACCCAGGTTAAAACATGAAATGGCTGAGCGATTGAGAGAGTCTGGAAAAGCGAGCTATGATGCAGGAGCAGCAGCAGAACTGGAAGCAGGAGATGGCCAGTTCCACTGCGGGGCTGATGGGAGCCCTCCGGGGGCCTGATCCGGCCCCCGGGCCACATGTTTGACACCCCTGTCACAGAGTCCACCCTCCATAGCCGCCATTTTCTCCAGGGCTGCTGATCTCTGTTATCTGGCGAGCAGCTGTAACTCCATGAGATCTCCAGGCCCCACCTGGAGGCTGGCAACCCTATGAAAACGGGGCCCACATCACGGGCTCGGCCACCAAGCCACGGCCTCCTCATCGGTCAATGGTCTGCTCAGAATGTTGTCAAGCACTACTTGAAATCCGGATGGCTAAATTTTCGAGGCATGGCCCCGGTTTCTTTCTTTGTCAGATAATTCCAGTCAGACCGTTCTCGGTGGTCCAAAAAACCCTCTCTCCCTCTTCAGAAGTGAGCTGGTATCTGCTGGGGACCTCTGCCCGTCATCCCTCCTGCCTCCCCACCCTCTCAATTATTTATTACTTTTTCACAGGAAATCTGTTTCCTTGACAAGCAGATTGGCCGACCTCCGCGGGCTGAAGCCCGCACACAATAAAACAGCCGGCTTCTTTCTGGTACGGCTCACGGTTCCAGCTGTGTTCCATCTTTTCTCAAAAAAATGTTTTTAAAAGGGAGGAGGGAGAGAAATAAGACTCTGCCGTCAAATGCACATCGGGGCTTGGGAGGCAATTACAGGGAAACGGAGGAAATGTAGGACTTGGTAGAGATGCCCGGGCGGATAAAGGGACTTGTGTCGTTTTTAATCTCCCTCGGACTGGGGTTTAGCGCTCCTCTTGATAGCAGAGAGACGGCCGCCCGGGGGGGCACGAGGGTGGCATCACGCTCTTTGGCAACACGGACCCATTTTTAGCTGGGTTATCTCGCTGCCGGAAGGGCCCTGGCTTTCCGTCTTTGAATCCGCTGGAGGGATTGGGGTGGCTTTGATAAAAAGCTGAGAATTAGAATGCCCAGAGGGGGCTCGGAGGTAGAGGTGAAACTGAAGGTGGCTGGAAGGCTGACAGTCACGGGTTAAGTACTAAAAGGAGAGATGTGGCGGGTGCCATGCCAGCACAAAGCCAGATCCTTGAGGCTTTGGGGGCTGCTCCTTTCAAATGTGTGTGCCTGCCTATCCATGGGTAAAGGGGCCACAGTGGCTCAGAGGTTAAGACGCTGAGCTGCAGACCGGAAGGTCGGTAGTTCGAGACCCGAGTGCCGCGTGACAGAGTGAGCTTCCGTCTCTGGCCCCAGCTCCTGCCAACCCAGCAGTTCGAAAGCAAGAAATTGCAAGTGGATAAATAGGTACCGCTACGGTGGGAAGGTAACAGCGTTCCGTGCGCCTCGGCATTTAGTCATGCCAGCCACATGGCCACGAAAATGTTTTTGGACAGCGCTGGCCCTTCGGCTTGGAAACAGAGATGAGCACCGCCCCCTAGAGGCGAATTCGACCGGCTTTCGAACACGGGAAACCTGTACCTTTATCCATGGGTAAACAGGTAGAGCTTTGGAAGGGGGAACTCTGCACACACTCAGAGGCTCTTTCGATTGCCGTCTCCCAGATTTTAGTGGGAACTAGTTCTATTTTCTCGCTAGCCCGTCTCCCTGGCGTGCCCAGAATTCTCTAGTTCTCCATTTTGTGGGTTTTTTAATGCCAAACTTTCTCATAATATCTGAGCAGCAACATATCAGCATTATATAAAACGATTGGGGATCCCTGGACTGGGGTGGGTGGGAAGGCTAACTTGCTTTTTTTTTTTAATGAAAGCTGTAAACAATACTGAAGTCTTATATCGGATGATCCAAACGATGGACAGTTCAAAGCAAAACTGTAGATCCGATCTTGATTTCAACCTTTGTGGCGTTGTCAGCTGACAAGCGAGAAATGTGTAATTTATATCGTGGAAGCGACTGGTTTGCAATCCCCGCTCTGCCAATAAGTTTGGTGGGTGACCCTGGACCAGTCGTTCCCTCCCCCCTCAGCCTGACCTGCCTCACAGTGTTGTTGTGAGGATCAAACAGGGAAAACAGAGCCACAAGTTCTTTAGACAAAAGGCTAGATAAAATGTTTACCAGATTGATATGGGGAGCGGGATGAGGAAGCTAGGTAGAGGTAAATGTTTCCTTTGCTCAAAAGCCAGTCAAATCCGACGCTAGGGGGCGGTGCTCATCTCCATTTCCAAGCTGAAGAGCCAGCACTGTCCAAAGACTTCTCCGTGGTCATGTGGCCAGCATGACTAGATGCCGAGGTGCACAGAACGCTGTTCCCTTCCCACCCAAGCGGTACCTATTTATCTACTTGCAGTTTCTTGCTTTCGAACTGCTGGGTTGGCAGGAGCTGGGGCCAGAGACGGGAGCTCACTCTGTCACACGACACTCGGGTCTTGAACTGCCGAGCTACCGGCCTTCAGATCTGCAGCTCAGCATCTTAACCGTTTTAAGGGAGGGGCCGTGGCTCTTTGGTAGAGCATCTCCTTGGCATGCAGATGGTCGCCAGGTCCGATCCTTGGAATCTCCAGGGAAATAGATCGGGTAGGTTGTGGTGTGAAAGACTACGTGAGACTCTGGATAACTGCTGCCAATCTGAGTCGACGAGACCAACCTTGATACACCGCACATGACGTCCCTTGTTCGTGTGTTTTATGGCAACACAGAGGCCATCCTGATTTCCCCACCCATATCCCACAGCTAAATCCTAGCACTGGAAATAACTGCTGGGGTTTAATCCTGGCTCAGGCTAAATTCCGGGATGTGTGTGTGTGTGTGTGTGTGTGTGTATATATATCTATATATCTATATATATATACAGGGGTCATTTCGTAGAAAAAGAGCTAGGGGAACTCATTAGCATAACTCATTAGCATATGCCACACCCCCTGACATCAGGGGCCCGGTGGTGGACCTGCAAGGCCGGCGGGAGTGCGAGGAAGCCCCGCCCCCCTGCACCTCACCCGGGGGAACTGTGTTCCCCCGCGTTCCCCCCCGAAATGACCTCTGAAAAGACTACAAACTACAACAGAAATAGGGAAGGGGACTACATTAAGGGATAAAGAAAAGATACCCACTACTATCTAAAAGCCCAAGAGAGGAGATCATCTAGTTAGCTTGGCACACGTTCTCTCTCAATCACGCTAATCCCATTATGAACTGATTCAACTATAGCCAGGGCTTTTTTTGTAGAAAAAGCCCAGCAGGAACTTATTCGCATAATAGGCCACACCCAACAGCAGAAACTCATTCACATATTAGGCCACACCCCATGCCTTCCATTGGCTTGCCTGGGCGCCCGGGGCAAGCCAGCCCTTGGAGTGGAGGCAATTTAAACTGCCTTCCCTTGGCTTACCCGGTCGTCCCGCGGCTGCAGGGAGCCCAGAAAAGCCGGCCCTGGGACAGGTGAGGGAAGGCATGGGGAGACATTTAAATGCCTCCCCAATTTTTCCTGGGCCCCCCCCCGGCCCGCCTGCCTTGGAGTGGGTGTGGCCAACTCTGAAGCCAGCCGGAACTCTCTTCCTGCGGTTCCTGCCCAAAAATAGCCCTGACTATAGTATTATCTTTTTCATATATTAACTATCACTGTTAACCCGAAAGACCCCTAAGCATTTAGTATCAAAGAAAAAAAACACGTTTTTTCAAAGGCACAATTCAGAGTCCTTCAGCCTTCATTTCCCCTTGCCCAGTCTCTTCCGCAGTTTATAAGGACTTTTAGGCTGCCCCTTCCTCTGATAGAGAGTCCTCTCCGGAAGACCCCGAGTCCAGCTCGCCGCTGGATTTACTGTCCATCCCTTCTTTTTCTTCCTCCTCTGGCTCTCCCATCTGGACTCTCAAAAATTTCCGTGCTTTCTGAACAGAGTCAATCTTTTCCTTTTTATCTTTGATTTTGAAGATCACGTCTTCTGGTGTTAGCCATCTGTATCCAATTGCGTTTGTCTGGAGAAAAAGAATTAAATCTTTGTACTTCTTTCTCCTTTGTCTTATTTCAAATGGAATGTCTTTTAGGATTCTGATAGCATTATCTCCAACTTTCAAAGGAGCTCCAGATGCCGCTTTCAAGATTGCATCCCTCATACAATCTTGAATCTTAGTGAGAATCTTATCACTATTTCCCCAGGCAGATTGTTTTTCTTTATATATCCTGAATATGACCTGTAGGCCACATCCATATCGCTCAGCATATCCGCCTTCATCTCTGTCATTGGGGCCAACAATTCACTCATCTTCTCTCCTTTAGTCTCTGGAAGGCCCTGAAGGCGAAGAATCAAATTAGGTTTTTCCATTTGTAGTTGTAACAGCTGATCTTCCGTGGAGATTTGCTTCTTTTCCAGCTTTTGTACTTTCTTCTTCACCTTTTGTGCAGCGGTGTCACCTTCTCAGCTGTTTGATTCATCATTTTAAGTGTCTCACTTAACTAATTTTGCTGGGTGGTGATACATTGATTCATTGTTGACAACTGCTGCTTGAGAGTATTCATCTGGTCCAGCAGAGGGTGCATGGATTCCGCCAATGTCTTTGCCAGCTCGCTGGTTGCTTCCGGTCTTGGGCTCTCAGTCCCTTTCTCTTTTAAAAGTTTCTCTTTCTCCGTCCTCTTCCCCGCCATCTTTGTGGATTGTTTACTTTAACCGATATTTTAAAAGTCTCTGAATACGTGCTTGTACGCTTGGCATGGAAACAATATGAGGAGAAAGGGAATACAGGGGAGTGGAATGGCTCTTTGGAAAAAAAAATACTCCAATGTCAAGGCTCGGTCCTGGAAACTGCTAAGCAGAATGCCTCTGAGCATGTACAGAGGGCTGTCTCCCACCACCAAACCCCCCTCCTACCTGCACCATCTCCCTCTAACTCGAAAAGGCAGATTGTAACGTCCTGAGGGCAGAGACTTGCCTTTTGGTGAGCATACTCTTTTAAGCTGACACGTACGTCCATAATTTTGTGTAGATAATACACACGAATGAGAAACCTACCCTGGATGTCCATACAAAGCCCCCCCCCCACACACACACAAACACACACACAGTCTCCTTCCCCTCCAATTTCTTTCAAAGGCTCCCGGGCCCGTATCTCTGGTTGCAACGATCTCGGACTCAGTTACGGAGGCCCCCGCCGGCTCCTGTACCTTGCAACCGTAAACCCCGCTGCGCAGACACAACTCTCTCGATGACAGGGATGAATTTTTCATGCAGCGACAGAAAAGGGGCTTGAATAATTTACTGGTAAAGACGGCAGAGGGGAGAAAGGACAGAAGGCGCACGGAGGAATGGCTGCCAGCGCAAGACAGAAAGTAGGCAAAGACGGCCTCTTTAGCCAAGGGGCTCATCCGCGGAGCCTTACTCTCACAATAAGAGTTAAGGACATCAGAGAAGCCAATGCTGGATCAGGCCGATGGCCCATCCCGTCCAACACTCTGTCACACAGCGGCCAAATATTCCAGGTGCCATCAGGAGGTCCAGCAGTGGGGCCAGGACACAAGGAGCTCTCCCACTGTTGCCCCCCCCCCCCCAAGCACCAAGAATACAGAGCATCACTGCCCCAGACCGAGAGTTCCTATCTATACCTTGTGGCTAACAGCCACGGATGGATCTCTGCTCCGTATGTTTATCTAATTCCCTCTTGAAGCCGTCCATACTTGTAGCCGCTGCCACCTCCTGTGGCAGCGAGTTCCATGTGTTAATCACTCTTTGGGTGAAGAAGGACTTCCTTTTATCCCGTTCTACCCGACTGCTCAGCAATTTCATTGAGTGCCCACGCGTTCTTGTATTGTGAAAAAGGGAGAAAAGTACTTCTTTCTCCACCTGCTCTATCCCATGCAAATCTTGTAAACCTCAATCATGTCACCCATCAGCCGTCGTTTCCCCAAGCTAAAGAGCCCCAAGCGCTTTAACCTTTCTTCACCTTCACATCCCAAGGTTCCAACCAGCGTTCCCTCTAAGCTGAGTTAGTGTGAGCTAGCTCACAGTTTTTTAGCCTTCAGCTCACAGATTTTTGTCTTAGCTCAGGAAGGATGGCTCCAGAGCAAACTTACGCAGTAGCCAAATCGCTTGCTCACAACTTTATTGTCAGTAGCTCACAAAGTAGAATTTTTGCTCACAAGACTCCACAGCTTAGAGGGAGCAATGGTTCCAACCACCGTCTTGGAGTCTCCAGACCACAAATCCACGGGTTCGTATCCCCTACTTGGTCTAGGAAGCACCATCCAGGTCAGCGGGATCCCTGGGAAGATTAAAATCTCAGAGAAAGAGGCTGGACTGCGTATGGAACATGCGATTCTGTTCTGTCCAAGTGAGACCACTGATCCACCACTGCACCCTTAGCTGCAGGTGCCAGAAATCGAACCCGGACCCTTCTGCAAAGCAAGACCAGATCTCTCACCACTGGGCTTTCGCCCTCGGCACAGGGTGGAGGCTGGACTTTTGCCTCTCAGTTCTTCCCCCTTGTCCATCAGAGTTTTCTGCTCCCATTAGGTGCCACTGTCTGCCGCATCCGACCCTGCAGTGTAGGCTCAGTCTCCAACATCCCTCACAAAGGGGATTCCAAGTGGAGAGCTTGCAGGTATGCTCAAGAAGAGAATCAACTGTGATTCACATCACGCCTTCTAAGCAAAACACTTTGCCATTATCGTCTCAGTCACCTGTTCCGACGGCCCTGCAAGGTAGGCTGTAGTTAGCGTAGCGTGGTGGCTAGAAGGTGGGCTGGGGAGACCGCCAGGCAGCTCCTGATTTAAAGCTTGTTTTGGACATCATTCGATTACATGACCTTGCCCGATCTTGGAAGCTAAGCCGGGTCTCTCTTGGCCAGCATTTGGAAGGGCGACCTCTGAGGAATACCAAGGTCGTGACACAGAGACAGGCAAAGGCAAACCGCCTCTGAGATGTCTCTTGCCTTAAAAACAAACCTAGCTCGCCACCGAGTAGGGCATAACGCTAAAAGAGCTAGAACTTCGTGCTGCCAGACAATCTTAGGATTTCCTGGCTATACTACACACACTGCCATATGACTATTATTATTATTAATTAATTATATGGCCTTTTGCAAGGTGCTGTTTCTCACCCTCAGCCCTTCCCGATATGAGAATACTAATGCTAGCGTACCTCACAAGGTTTTGAAACTACACATTTGAATGCTTCGTATCATTATAAAGATGTGCCATCAAAGCCATAAATGGCGGGGGTACTTGGAGAAGAACCTTATTAATAGCTGTGGGCTAGAATAGCTCAACAGACCCTCCACCTTCAGTGGCAGTCTACCTTTGAATACAAGAAGAAGAAGAGGAAGAGGGGGAAGAAGAGGAGGATTGTTATTTATGTATTTACTTTCATGTAAGCCACCCTGAGCCTGCCTTGACAGGGAGGGCGGGGTATAAATTGGATGGATAGATTGCCTTTCTACCCCATCCTTCAAAGGAGTCTCAGAGCGGCTTACAATCCCTTTCCATTCCCCTCCCCACAACAGGCACCCTGTGAGGCAGGTGGGACTGAGAGAGCTCTTTCGAGGACTGCTCCTGAGAGAACAGCTCTGAGAAAACTTGTGACTGACCCAAGGTCACACCAGCAGCTGCACGTGGAGGAGTGGGGAATCAAACCCAGTGCTCTTAACCACTACACTACAGACTGGCTCACAGATGCTGGAGGTCAGAGGTCAAACCTAAAAGGGAAGGTTGCTGGTCCCCATGTCCTGCTTCTGGGCTTCCAAACGATCTCTAGGATCAAATTTTTGGACTCTAGTAAAGGTAAAGGTTCCCTTGCTCGAAAGCCAGTCGAGTCCGACTCTAGGGTTGCGGTGCTCATCTCCGTTTCAAAGCCGAAGATCCAGCGCTGTCCGAAGATGTTTCCGTGGTCATGTGGCCGGCATGACTAAACACCAAGGCGCACGGAACGCTGTGACCTTCCCACTGAAGCGGTACCTATTTATCTACTTGCAATTTCTTGCTTTCGAACTGCTAGGCTGGCAGGAGCTGGAACTAGAGACGGGAGATCACTCCGTCATGCAGCACACACCGGTCTCGAACTGCTGAACTACCGACCTTCCACAGTCTGCAGTTCAGTGTCTTAACCACTTGAGCCACCGCAGCTCCTTTTGGACTCTACAAGGATCTAATTTTTAACAGCTCCGCTTCTTTCCATAAGGGGAAGAGGCCCACTGACGGCCAGGAGTCTTAATGCTCAATGGAACGCCCACGTTCAGAGGCAGTCTACCTTCTCTGGATACCAGATATTGTAGGAGGAGGTCCCACCAACGGCCATTTGTCTCCGTGGCCAGTAGAACCTCCATACTCAGAGGCAGTCTATCCCATGTAACAAAGGCCCGGAGCGAATCACAGTGGAAGGCCATCACATTTGCGACCAGCGTTTGGGTTTCATGGAAGCATCAAGCTAACCGTGGTGGAAAACAGAATGCTGGATTGGAAGGACCTCTGGTCTGATCCTGCGAAAGAGTTCCGACATTGCAAAGTACTAAATGACTACAGGGTTCCCCAAGGCTCACCTCTACTTTTTCCCCAGTGCGGCGGGCAGGAGGACCGCTCTATGTGTGATGCAACCTGACACACAGGTATGGTGCCAAGGAGGTCGATTCTGCTGGAAAACCTGGCCCGGATCGCCAGCCCAGGTCACAGTGGGAAGGAGGCGCCTCCCTCGGCAGGAGTCGGGCTCCAGAGTAGCATAAATATCACTGCTAATGAGCCAATTAGTTACGCCAGGCTGGGGAAATATTAGGCACCATAACAGATTGGCCCATAAATCAAGAAGGCGTAGTAGCATCCCATTGCAACCCCGCTCAAGCAATGACGCTGCCTTTTGCTCGGCCGATGCTCCAAGGGCCCGAAAAACACCTCCAGGGACCCCCAAAATCAGATCCAAGTAGATCAGGATGCCAGCGACATCCAATTAAACATGTATTTCCCCACCTCCTCGATTTATGTCGCGCGCGGCCGTTCCTTTGGGCAGAGTGGTAGAAAGGCGAATGCCACAAGCAGGGTTCCCTCTAAGCTGAGTTAGTGTGAGCTAGCTCACAGTTTTTTGGCCTCCGGCTCACACATTTTTGTCTTAGCTCAGGAAGAATGGCTCCAGAGCAAACTAATTTATGCAGTGGCCAAACTGCTTGCTCACAACTTTAATGGCAGTAGCTCCCAAAGTAAAGTTTTTGCTCACAAGACTCCACAGCTTAGAGGGAACACTGGCCACAAGCCGGCCTACGCTGAGCCTAGCCCGCTGGGGCCAAGCCCTCGATAACGCCAAGGGGTTCAGTCGAAAACCACATGATGCTAAGGTGCATGCCCCTGAGCATGCACAAAGTATTTTCCCCGCCTTGCTGAGTGAAGGCAGCCAGTCTCCAATTTAAATCACAAGAGCAATAGTAGTAATAACTCGGGGCTACGAATTGCTACCTTATCAGCCCTGGAATGAAACTGGCTCATTTCATTAGCAAGTCCTTATATCTGTAACCGGAAGAGGAGAGAAACTGTTTTGGTTGCTAAGCAGTGATTCATCCTTTGTGCAATGTTTGTTTTACAGATCTGGCAGACAAAAGAGAGAATTAAACCGCAGATCTACCTGGTTTCCTTTCTGATTAATTGAGCTCCCAGGTCAGGAATTTGAGAAATACACATGTTCAGACATGTGTATATTCCGGGGTTTCCTTCCCTCCCCATTGTCGATGTGTTCTTTTCTGTTTGTTTTGGTGGATCTTGTAAAAGGAAGAAATGTAGAATTGGGCGTGGGCAGGGTAGAAAGGGAGAGATCTAGCCCTGGAGGCACTCACTCCCAGGTGCCTGCAGAGGGGAGGGGAAAATACACATCTAATACGGCCTCTGGGGATGTGCAGAGTGCATTTCCTCTCCCTTGACTAAGCTCGACCAGTCTGGTATCAGGCGGAAGGGCATGAGGCTCAGACGGGAAGTCTTCCAGGTTGATTGCTGCCATTTGTTGGGGGGGGGGGGGAATGTCTGATCTCTGATTCAAACAGAGACGCCCTCCCCTCCGAAGATGAGATCAGTTTTTTATCCCGAAATGGGAGTACGGAACAGCAGGCCCACCCCTCTGTGCAGTTCACACGCGCCCGCATTGTTTCACAAGAAGGCGGCCGACTCCTGAGCATGCACAAAGTGTTTTTTCCACTTTAGTGGGGGGGGGGACGACTAACTCAAAGGACGGACGTGGGTGTGGCTGAGTATATAAGAACGCGCCCCTTTCGGGGTACAGTCTTTTCTTTCTTTCTTTAAAAGTTATACAGTCAGCAGAGAGAGAGAGAGCGACAAAGAAATCCGTCCGAGATGCATTTTTCCTGCCTGACGCGCTCCCATTCCGGCACCTCTGAGCGGGGGTGGGGGGGTGGAGTTTGTCTGGACAGCCCCCCCCCCCAACCCCGGCACTTCTTTGCTTCGCATCGAACCGTCTCCTTACCTGATCTGGGGGGATCCAGATGTCCCGACGGCCGGGCCTTCGGAATTGCAAGACTTTCTGCAAAAAAGCCTCCCCGCTCCGCTATCCCAGGGGAGAGAAATGCAAAACTCCCCCCCCCCCCCTCCAACTTTTTAAAATAGATGTCTTTCTTTTTCTCTGGTTTCTGCGGCCGCCCTTGTTTGCAGAAACCCCGTTGCCCGGCGCAAACCGCACTGGCTCGGGAGTCCAAGGTTGAAACCTGACGCTTTCTGGCCCGACGCACGCCTCTGGGGGGGGGAAAAAGTTTCAAATTCTGCCTGGGCTCGGGGTGGGGGGAAGGAAAGAGGAGGCAGGCAGGGGAAGCGGCCAACGGCCGTGCAGGGCTACCTACGAAGCAGCCAATGGGGAGAGAGGGGAGGGCTCTCCGCTGCAGTCTGCAGCCAGACTTTGGGGTAACCGTCCAGGGTTGTCTTTGGCAGGGGATCTGCTGCAAGGAAAGCCCTCTTCCCCGGGCCAGGAGGGCATAAGGATGCCAACTTCCTACAGATTTTTTTTTGGGGGGGGGCGAGGGAACCTGGGGAGTGTGGGGTTTGGGAAGGGAGCTCAGCAGGGCATAGAATGTCACAGAGAGCCCACCCTCCAAAGCAGCCATTTCCTCCGGGGGGACTAGGGTTGCCAGCCTCCAGGTGGGGCCTGGGGATCTCCCGCTTTTACAACATCTCCAGCTGTCAGAGATCATCTCGCCTGGGAGAAAACGGCTGCTTTGAAGGGGGGACTCTGTGCCTGCTGAGGCCCCTCCCCTCCCAAAACCCCACCCTCTCCTGGATCCACCCCCAAAGTCTCCAGGTGTTTTCCAAACTAGACTCGGCAACCCGAAGGGGAGCTGATCTCTAGTCTGGAGAGGACTCTGGGAGATCTGGAGAGGACTCTCCATCAGGCCTGTAGCTAACATGGGGCCCACGGGGCCCGGCCCCCTTGTGTTTCTTCTGGGCCCCCTCCCTCCAGGGCTGCCCCCAAAGTGCTCCAATTTACCACCTGCACTGTACTTCCATTTAATTAGCTGGCGGGCCCCCCCAAGGCCCCCTCCCAAAGAATTCCCTAGCTACGGGGCTGCTCTCCATCCTGGCCTGGGTCAGGCGCCTGCAGCCAGACGCCCACGGGGATGGGAGGCTTGCTCTCTTCTCTCCAGATCTGCCTTCCCCCTTTTCCCAGCCAAATGCGCGTTCGGCCCCATAAACAAGCCATGCGCCAATGCGCGGCGCTCGGAGCCAGGGGTCGAGGCCCCCCGGCGACCCTTTTTGTCTGTCTTCGGGCGGCTGTTTCCGCCGCTCGGCTCGGCTTCCTTTTGCCGCTTGCTCCGGTCCTTCGTGTGAATCCCTCCCAGGCCCGCTGCGTCCTTTCCTCGCCCACGTCGGGGAGCGCAGGAACGCGATGCTGGCTTGGCTCGGCCGCCTCTCCCCCGCCTGGCAGACTGGCTCTTTCTGGAGGGAGAAAGGCCTCCGTTGTTTCGGGGCCGTGGGCGGGGCGGAGACGAGGGTTGCCAGCCTCCAGGTGGGAGCTGGAGGTCTCCCGGAATCACCACTGGCCTCCAGTTGACGTGGGTCGGTTCCCCTGGAGAGGATGGCCAGTCCGGAGGGTGGACTTGACGGTATGCCAGAGACCCTGGGATAGGTTTTTGGAGGGCGGCTGTTTTGGTTTGCAGTAGAGAAGTTCACTTGGAGTCCAGTTGCACCTTAGAAGCCAGCAAGAGATTGGCTTCCTTCCTCAGATCTAGGAGGAACAGAGTGTAGCGGGGACTGAAATTTGTCCCCCAGGTACAGCCCCCAAATCTCCAGGAATTTCCCAAGCCAGAATTGGCAACCTTAGGCCACAGGGGGGGGTTGGTTTCATCTGCACCTGGGCAGTTCACCGGGCTTGACTCCGGACCCTGTTTTGGTCACTAGTTCTGAAATGCACAATTTTGCATTTGAGGGCTGGAGGCCTCCGAGCATAAGCAGAGTGCCTGTTTCTCAGAGAGCTGAGAGACAGAAGACGCTGCCTGGTTTCAAGTCCGGGACTGCCTGCGCTGAATGGCAGCGGCTCTCCTGAATGGCTGAAGCATTGCTAGAGCTGTTTGCTTATGAACGTATGAAGCTATCTGTCTGCAGAACTAGAAGAAGAAGAAGAAGAGATTGGATTTATACCCCACCCTTCACTACCCAAGGGAGTCTCAGAGCAGCTTACAAACTCCTTCCCCTTCCCCTCCCCACAACAGACACCCTGTGAGGTAGGTGAGGCTGAGAGAGCTCTGACAGAAACTGCTCTTTTTCAAGGACAGCTGTTATCAGAACTACGGCTTGCCCAAGGTCATCCAGCAGGTGCAAGCGGAGGAGTGGGGAATCAAACCCGGCTCTCCCAGATTAGAGTCCGCGCACTTAACCACGACACCAAACTAGATCATCGGACCAAGAGTTGCCTTCCTAGGACAGTGATGCTGCAGGGCCGAGATGTGGGTTGCCAACCCCTCCAGGTGTGGCCTGGACATCTCCTGGAACTATCGTTTCTATCCAAGTGACAGTAATCAGTTCGCCTGGAGAAAATGGCTGCGCTGGAGGGTCAACTGTGTGGCTTTATTCCCTGTTGAGCTCCCTCTT